>NW_023664436.1:164228-169228 GCF_015228065.2 Penaeus monodon
ATATAACAATATTATAACAATTAGTATCATTAATAATACTTATTATTATTATTATTGTTATTATTACAGTTATAATATATTTTTTGGCTATAATACTAATAATTAAATTAATAATAATAATAATAATAATAATAATAATAATAATAATAATAATAATAATAATAATAATAATAATAATAATAATAATAATAATAATAATAATAAAAATAATAATAATGATAATAATAATAATAATAATAATAATAAAGATAATGATAATGATAATATTAATAATATTAATAATCATCAAATGTTATCCAATTTCTATTTATTCTCACTTTTATCATCATTATAGTCGTGATAAATAGAAATCTGGTAATTATCATTATTACCCTAATAATTGCCAGAATCATCAAATGAATGGAAAAAATGTCATTTTGGAGTCTACTCTCAAAAGGCTATATTTCGCTAGATTTTGCCGATTTTTCGAATTTTGGGATTTTTTTCTTTTACCTTTTTTATTATATATGGACATAATTCCTGTTATTATCATCATTATTATCATGATTATCATCATTATTATCGTTATCATCATCATTATCATCCTTATCATCATTATCATCATCATTATCATCATTATGCCAATTATTATAATTATTATCATTATTACTGTAATTATTGCAGTTATAATATATATTTTTACATCTATACTAATAACAACTACAAAAATAATAGAAATAACAATAATAACGACAATAATAACGTTTTTATAATAATTATTTATATCATTTTTATTAATATCGTTAATACTGTAATTATTACTGTTATAATAATTGTTTTTACAATTTTACTACCAGTAAAAATAATAATAATGATAATAATAACAATAATAATATTAATAAGAATATTATAACAATTAGTATTATTAAAATATTATCATTATCATTATTATTGTTATTATTACAGTTATAATATATTTTTTGGCAATAATACTAACAATTAAATTAATAATAATAATAATAATAATAATATTATTATTATCATTATTATTATTATTATTATTATTATTATTATTATTATTATTATAATAATGATAATAATAATGATAATAATAATAATAATAATAATAATAATAATAATAATAATGATAATAATAATAATAATAATAATAATAATAATGATAATAATGATAATAATAATGATAGTAGTAATAATATTAATAATCGTCAAATGTTACCCAAATTGCCTTTATTCTCACTTTTATAATCATTATTGTCATGATTAATAGAATTCTAGTAATTATTATCATTATTACCCTTATAATTACCAGAATCATCAAATGAATGGAAAAAACGTCATTTTGGAGTCTACACTCATAAGGCTATATATCACTAGATTTTGCCACTTTTTCGACTTTATGGATTTTTTTCTTTTACCCTTTTTTATTATATATGGACACAATTTCTGTTTATTATCATCATTATTATCATAATTATCATCATTATCATCGTTATCATTATCATCATCATTATCATCATTATTGCAATTATTATCATTATTATTGCAATTATTCCAGTAATAATTTATATTTTTACATCTATACTAATAACAACTACAATAATAATAGTAATAACAATAATAATAACAATAATAACGTTTTTATAATAATTATTTTTATCATTATTTTAATTAATATCGTTATTACTGTAATTATTACTTATAATAATTATTTTTTACAATTATACTACCAGGAAAAATAATAATAATGATAATAACAATAATAATATTAATAACAATATTATTTAGTATTATTATAGTTATACTTATTATTATTATTATTGTTATTATTACAGTTATAATATATTTTTTGGCAATAATACTAATAATTAAAGTAATAATAATAATAATAATAATAATTATTATTATTATTATTATTATTATTATTTCAATAATAATAATAATAATGATAGTAATGATAATAATAATGATAATAGTAATAATATTAAAATCATTAAATGTTATCCAAATTCTCTTTATTCTCACTTTTATCATTACTATTGTCATGGTTAATAGAATTCTGGTAATTATCATCATTATTACCCTAATAATTTCCAAAATCATGAAATGATTGGAAAAAACGTCATTTTGGAGTCTAATCTCAAAAGGCTATATTTTTCTATATTTTGCCGCATTTCTGAATTATGGGATTTTTTTTTTACCTTTTTTTATTATATATGGACACAATTCCTGTTATTATAATCATTATTATCATGATTATCATTATTATCGATAACATCATCATTATCATCATTATCATCTTTATCATCATCATTATCATTATTGCAATTATTATCATTATTGCAATTATTATCACTATTATTTCAATTATTGCAGTTATGATATATATTTTTACATCTATACTAATAACAACTACAATAATAATAGTAATAACAAAATCAATAACAATAATAACGTTTTATAATAATTATTTATATCATTATTTTAATTAATATCGCTATTACTGTAATTATTACTGTCATAATATTTTTTTTTACAATTATACTACCATTAAAAATAATAATAATAATAATAAAAAAAATATTATCAATAACAATATTATAACAATTAGTATTATTATAATTATACTAATTATTATTATTGTTGTTATTATTACAGTTATAATATATTTTTTGGCAATAATACCAATAACAACTTCAATAATAATAGTAATAAAAATAATAATAGCAATGATATCGTCTTTATGATAATTATTTATATCATTATTTTAATTAATATCATTATTATTTTGATTATTACTATTATAATAATTATTTTTACAATTATACTACCAGTTAAAATGATAATAATGATAATAATACCAATGAAAATATTAATACCAATATTATAACAATTAGTATTATTATAATTCTACTTATTATTATTATTATTGTTATTATTACAGTTATAATTTTTTTTTTGGTAATAATACTAATGATTAAATTAATAATAATAATAATAATAATAATAATAATAATAATGATAATAATAATAATAATAATATTAATAATAATAATAATAATAATAATAATAATAATAATAATGATAATAATGATGATAATAATGATAATAATAATGATAATATTAATAATAATAATCAAATGTTATCCAAATTCTCTCTATTCTCACTTTTATCATCATTAATGTCATGATTAATAGAATTCTAGTAATTATTATCATTATTACCCTAATAATTGCCAGAATCATCATGTGAATGGAAAAAACGTCATTTTGGAGTCAACTCTCAAAAGGCTATATTTCGCTAGATTTAACCTCTTTTGGAATTTTTTTTCTTTTACCTTTTTTATTATATATAGACACAATTCCTGTTATTATCAGCATTATTATCATGATTATCATCATTATTATAGTTATCATCATCATTATCATCATCATTATCATCATTATTGCAATTATTATCATCATTATTGCAATTATTATCATTATTATTGTAAGTATTGCATTTATAATAATATAGTAATAAAAACTACAATAATAATAGTAATAACAATAATGATACAAATAATAACGTTTTTATGATAATTATTTATATCATTATTTTAATTGATATCGTTATTACTGTAATTATTACTGTTATAATAATTATTTTTACAATTATACTACCAGTAAAAATAATAATGATGATAATAATAACAATAATAATATTAATAATAATATTATAACAATTAGTATTATTATAATTATACTTATTATTATTATTATTGTTATTATTACAGTAAAAATATATTTTTTGGCAACAATACTAATAATAAAATTAATAATAAAAATGATAATAAAAAAAAAAAAAAAAAAAAAAAAAATAATAATAATAATGATAATAATAATAATAATAATAATAATAATAATAATAATAATAATAATAATAATAATAATGATAATAATGATATTAATAATAATAATAGTAATAATATTAATAATCATCAAATGTTATCCAAATTCTCTTTTTTCTCAGTTTTATCATCATTATTGTCATGATTAATAGAATTCTTGTAATTACTATCATTATTACCCTAATAATTGCCAAAATCATCATATGAATGGGAAAAACGTCATTTTGGAGTCTACTCTCAAAAAGGATATATATCGCTAGATTTTGCCGCTTTTTGGACATTTTGGATTTTTTTCTTTTACCTCTATTACATATGGACAAAATTCCTGTTATTATCATCATTATTATCATCATTATTATCGTTATCATCATCATTATACACATTATCATCATTATCATCATTATCATCATTATTGCGGTTATTATCATCATTATTACAATTATTATCATTATTATTGCAATTATTGCCGTTATAATATATATTTTTACATATATACTAATAAGAACTATAATAATAATAGTAATTACCATATTAACGTTTTTATAATAATTATTTATATCATTATTTTACTTAATATCGTTAATACTGCAGTTATTACTGTTATATTAATTATTTTTACAATTATACTACCAGTAAAAATAATAATAATGATAATAATAACAATAAAAATATTAATAACAATATTATAACAATTACTATTATTATAATTACACTTATTATTATTATTATTAATATTGCAATTAATACAGTTATAATATATTTTTTGGCAATAGTAATAATGATTAAAGTAATAATAATAATAATAATAATAATAATAATAATAATAATAATAATAATAATAATAATAATAATATTAATAATAATAATAATAATAATAATAATAATAATAATAATAATAAATATAATGATAATAATGATAATAATGATAAATATAATGATAATAGTAATAATATTAATAATAATCAAATGTTATAAAAATTCTCTTTATTCTAACTTTTATCTAGATTATTGTCATGATTCATTTAATTCTAGTAATTATTATCATTATTACCCTAATAATTGCAAGACTCATCAAATGAATGAAAAAAACGTCATTTTGGAGTCTACTCTGAA
>NW_023664436.1:176728-179228 GCF_015228065.2 Penaeus monodon
TTCAGAAATAACCTTGATGTCCACCATATAAAAGGCAAAGAAATAACGCCGATGCTCTCCCTAGAAATCAAATTTAAATTTTTAAGTAATGTCTTATATCACTTCCTCTCTGATGTTTGCTGTGAGTTGTACAATTTGTCTGTTCAAAATGTTGTCATGGGGAAAATGTAAATGTTGTTCCCGTGTGATATGTTCCCCTGTGTAGTAAAGTTTTTTTGTAAATTATTTTTTCTTTTGCGATTTTGGGTTTACTCTGGTTATAAGTTTTAGAAAAGTTTAACTATTATTTTTGTTGATGCACTAATATACTGATATAAAGAAAATTTGCCTACAATGTTTTTAAATTGTAAAATTTAAAAAGGGTTCCTTACTTTCTTTTTTTTTTAAGGAGGGAGGCGTGATAATGCTGGAGAATAACCGCGTCGCTTCCGACCCCTCGCCTGCGCTATTTCCTCACCCGACTACGGATTTTGTTTTGCAAGACGTAGTTTAGGGGATTGGTGTTGAATAGTATACACTATGGGGTTCGATTCACATTCAGGGTTCACAGGACTGGTTCGACCTTTTTCATTGTATGGTGAATAACGGGAAGGAGCTCAGAAAAACTTGGCGTTGGGGGGACGAGCTGGCGAGCGCTGGGGGGTGGTCGGGAGGACCGGGTTTGGTTCGCTTATATTTTAAATTTTGTCTCTTTATAGGTTCATTTCTATATATATTTCATTGTCTTATATTTTAATTCATTCTTTTTATCGATGTGTCACATTATGGTGTTTTAAATGATGATGAGGTCCTAAATACTTTCGATGATGTGGGGAGGGTTAATTCTGAACAGGGTTTTGTAAATATAGTTTTAAATGAAAAATATTTTTCTGCTCCTCCCTTTAAATAGTTTAGAAATTAGGCAGAAATGCCTATGGCTACGAATAAGTATAAAAATAAACATGAATCAATGAAATACGTAAATGAATTATGGGTGACATGAATGAACTTTGAGAAAAATAAAATGAAATGAATAAGAATGGCCGTGCTATATCTTAACTTAAAAGGTTTTAAACCCCTACTTTAAGCATAAGAAAATTTTTTTATTCTTAATAAACGGTATTTTTCTACACCCTACCCTTTTCAAGGGTTTCACTGTTTGGGTTAAACTTATGCAAAAAGATATACACATATACATGCACACACGCACACAAACCACACAAAACACAACATATATATTATAATATATTATTTTTAAAATATATATATATATATATATAATAAAACCTATAAAAGGTATTTTATCTAAATTTTATGAACATATTTAAATATGTATTCTTCTATCTATCTGTCTTTATATATATATATATATATTTATTAAAATATATATATATATTTTATCTATTTTTTTTATCCCATCTATCTTTTTTATTTACCTATATATCTGTCTATTATGCAGTATCTATTTCTATGTATTATGTATCTATGTATATAAGTAAACACATGTAATGCGTCGTGTTTGTTTCTGTTTTTTACTTGTTTTTTCTTCTTCCATGTGGTATGTCCTAATACAGAAAATATTATATATATATATAATTTAAATATATATATATAAATATATATATATATCATATATGATATACATCATATATATGGATACCAACAATTTTACTAATAATTTTCTATATCTATCTATCTATCTATCTATTATCATCTATTATATATATATTTTATATATATATATATATATATAATAATATAATATATTTAAAATTTTATTATATATATACAAAATACATATATCTTAATGTAACACAACCAATATATAAATATAAATTTTTATATATACAATTTTTACATAATCATATTTACATATATAACATATATATACATACTTAATAACATATTATATTATATATATATACATATAAACATATAATATATATTACATAATATATAACATATATAAAAATATAACATATATTAAGCTTAAAAATTTCATATTTACATAATTATAATATATTTTCATATAATACATATAATACTATTATATACATATTTAATATGCTTATATTTTAACATATATATATAATATATATAATATTATTATATATATATATTATAATATATATATATATATATATACATAATATATATTAATATATATATATATATTATATTATATATATATTATTAGTATATTATATGTATATATAGTATAATTTATTTATATATATATTAATATATATTATTATATATATAATAAATTATATTTGCATATAGTAGTATAATGTATACATATATGTAGCATTAGTATTTATAATGTAAGCTAAGTGGCAAAATGTGTGCTATATGAAAAATATATGCATGTATATTTATGTTTATGTATTTATTTATTATAATGTATGTAATTTTAGTATATATGTTGTATATATGGTGTAATATGTGTATATATATGAGTTTAGTATGTATATATGTATGTATATTTATTTTATATTTATGTATATAGTTGTAATAGTAT
>NW_023664436.1:185568-195568 GCF_015228065.2 Penaeus monodon
CAAATTCTCTTTTTCTCACTTTTATCATTACTATTTTCCCGGTTAATAGAATTCTGGTAATTATCATCATTATTACCCTAATAATTTCCAAATCATGAAAAGATTGGAAAAAACGTCATTTTGGAGTCTAATCTCAAAAGGCTATATTTTTCTATATTTTGCCGCATTTCTGAATTATGGGATTTTTTTTTTTTCCTTTTTTTTATTATATATGGACCACAATTCCTGTTATTATAATCTTATTATCATGATTATCATTATTATCGATAACATCATCATTATCATCATTATCATCTTTATCATCATCATTATCATTATTGCAATATTATCATTATTGCAATTATTTCACTATTATTTCAATTATTGCAGTTATGATATATATTTTTACATCTATACTAATAAAACTAAAAATAATAATAGTAATAACAAAATCAAAAACAATAAAAACGTTTTTATAATATTTTTTATATCATTATTTTAAATTTAAAATCGCTATTACTGTAATTATTACTGTCATAATTTTTTTTTTACAATTATACTACCTTAAAAAATAATAATAAATAATAAAAAAATATTATCAATAACAAAATTATAACAATTAGTATTATTTTAATTATACTAATTATTATTATTGTTGTTATTATTACGTTATAATAATTTTTTGGCAATATACCAATAACAACTTCAATAATAATAGTAATAAAAATAATAAAAGCAATGATATCGTCTTTATGATAATTATTTATATCCCTTATTTTAATTAATATCATTATTTTTTGATTATTACTATTATAATAATTATTTTTACAATTATACTACCAGTTAAATGATAATAATGATAATAATACCAATGGAAAATATTAATACCAATATTTTAACAATTAGTATTATTATAATTCTACTTATTATTATTATTATTGTTATTATTACTGTTATAATTTTTTTTTTGGTAATAATACTATGATTAAATTAATAATGTAATAATAATAATATTATTAAAAATAATAAATGATAATAATAATATACATAATAATAAAATAAAATAATAATAATAAATAAAAATAATAAATATTATTATAATAATAATTATTAATATAATAATAATTTAAAAATTTTAATAATAATATGATAATAATGATGAAATAAAGATAATTAAATGATAAAATTAATAATAATAATCAAAAGTTATCCAAATACTATCTAGACGCACATTTATCAACATTATGTTCATGATTAATAGAATTATAGTAATTATTATCATTATTACCCTAATAATTGCCAGAATCATCATGTGAATGGAAAAACGTCATTTTGGAGTCAACTCTCAAAAGGGCTATTTCGCTAGATTTAACCTCTTTTGGAATTTTTTTTTTTTTACCTTTTTTATTAATATAGACACATTCCTGTTATTATCAGCATTATTATCATGATTATCATCATTATTATAGTTTATCATCATCTTACATCATCATTATCATCATTATTGCAATTATTATCATCATTATTGCAATTATTATCATTATTATTGTAAGTATTGCATTTATAATAAATATAGAATAAAAACTACAAAAATAATAGTAATAAAAATAATGATACAAATAATAACGTAATTATGATAATTATTTATATCATTATTGTAATTGATAACGTTTATTACTGTAATTATTACTGTTATAATAATTATTTTTACAATTATACTACCGTAAAATAATAATGGGTATAATAATAAAATAATAATTTAATAATAATATTATAACAATTAGTATTATTATAATTAAAACTTATTATTATTATTATTGTTATTATTACAGTAAAAATATATTTTTTGGCAACAATACTAATAAAAAATTATAATAAAAATGATAAAAAAAAAAAAAAAAAAAAAAAAAATAATAATAATAATGATAATAAAAATAATAATAAATCATAATAATCAATAATAATAATAATATAATAATAATGATAATAATGATATTAAAATAATAATAGTAATAATATTATAATCATCAAATGTTATCCAAATTCTCTTTTTTCTCAGTTTTATCATCATTATTGTCATGATTAATAGAATTCTTGTAATTACTATCATTATTACCCTAATAATTGCCAAAATCATCATATGAATGGGAAAAACGTCATTTTGGAGTCTACTCTCAAAAAGGATATAAAATCGCTAGATTTTGCCGCTTTTTGGACATTTTGGGCTTTTTTCTTTTACCTCTATTACATATGGACAAAATTCCTGTTATTATCATCATTATTATCATCATTATTATCGTTATCATCATCATTATACACATTATCATCATTATCATCATTATCATCATTATTGCGGTTATTATCATCATTATTGCAAATTTTTATCATTATTATTGCAATTATTGCGTATAATATATATTTTTACATATATACAATAAGAACTATAATAATAATAGTAATTACCATATTACGTTTTTATAATAAATTTTTTATATCATTATTTTACTTAATATCGTTAATACTGCAGTTATTACTGTTATATTAATTATTTTTACAATTATACTACCAGTAAAAATAATAATAATGATAATAATAACAATAAAAATATTAATAACAATATTATAACAATTACTATTATTATAATTACACTTATTATTATTATTATTAATATTGCAATTAAAACAGTTATAATATATTTTTTTGGGGAAAAGTAATAATGATTAAAGTAATAATAATAATAATAATAATAATAATAATAATAATAATAATAATAATAATTTAAAAATAATAATATAATATAAAATAATATAATAATATAATAATAATAATATAATAATAAATAATAATAATATAATGATAATAATGATTTTATGATAATATAATGATATAGTAATAATATTAATAATAATCAATGTTTAAAAATTCTCTTTATTCTAACTTTTATCTAGATTATTGTCATGATTCATTTAATTCTAGTAATTATTTTCAAATTTTACCCTAATAATTGCAAAAACTCATCAAATGAATGAAAAAAACGTCATTTTGGAGTCTACTCTGAAAAAGGGCCATATTTCGCTACATTTTCCCAATCTTTAGCTTTTTGGGGATTTTTTTTTCTTTTACCTTTTTATTACATATGGACATAATTCCTGTTATTATAATGATTATCATGATTATAATCACCATTGTTATTATCATCATCATTATCATCATTATCATCATTATAATCATTATCATCATTATCATCATCATTATCATTATTATTCAAATTATTATCATCATTATTGCAAATTTTATCATTATTGCAATTATTCCAGTTATGATATATATTTTTACATGTGTACTAATAACTACAATAATAATAGTAATAACAATAATAATAACAAAATTAACGTTTTTATAAAGAATTATTTAAATCATTATTTTAATTAATATCGTTATTATTGTAATTATTACTGTTATAATAATTATTTTTAAATTTTTCTACAGTAAAAATAATAATAAAGAAAAATAATAACAATAATATTATTAATAACAATATTATAACAATTAGTATTATTATAATTCTATTTATTATTATTATTATTGTTATTATTACAGCTATAATATATTTTTGGCAATAATACTAATAATTAAAGTAACAATAATAATAATAAAAAAAAAATAATAATAATAATATAATGATAAAAATAATAATAATATAATAATAAAATAATATAATAATAATAATAATAATAATGATGATAATTTATGATAATAATAATGATAATAGTAAAGATATTAAAAATCATCAAATGTTATCCAAAAACTCTTTATTCCCCTTTATCATCATTATTTTCATGATTAATAGAATTCTGGTAATTATTATCATTATTACCCTAATAATTGCCAGAATCATCAAATTGAATGGAAAAAAAGTCATTTTGGAGTCTACTCTCAAAAGGCTAAATTACACTAGATTTTGCCACTATTTCGGGAAATTTTTTGGGTTTTTTTTTTCTTTTACCTCATTTTTATATAAAGAATTCCCGTTATTATCATCATTCATATCATGATTATCATCCTTATTATCATTATCATCATCATTATCATCATTATTGCAGTTATTTTCATCATTATTGCAATTATTATCGTTATTATTGCATTATTGCAGTTACAATATATATTTCTATAACTATACTAATAACAACTACAATAATAATATTTAAAAACATAACAAAAATACAGTCATAATAATTATTTTTTACAATTAGACTACCAGTAAAAATAATAATATAATAACAAAAATAATATTAATAACAATATTATAAAATTTATTATTATTATAATTATACTTATGAAATTTTTATTATTGTTATTATTACAGCTATAAAACATTTTTTTGGCAATAATACTAATGATTACATTGTTTAATAATAATAAATAATAATAAATTAATAATAAACTAATAATAACAATAATCATAATGATAAAAATAATAATTATAATAATGATAATAATAAATGAATAGTAATAATATTAATAATCATCAAATGTTATCCAAATTCTCTATATTCTATCTTTTTTCATCATTATTGTCATGATTAATAGAATTCTGATGATTATTATCATTATTACGCTAATAATTACCAGAATCATCAAACGAATGGAAAAAAAATGTCATTTTAGAGTCTACCCCTCCGAGTTTTGGAATTTTTTTTTTTACCTTTTTTATTATATATGGACACAATTCCTGTTATTATCATCATTTTATCATGATTATTATTATTATTATCGTTATCATTATCATTATAATCAAATTTTCATCATTATTGCAAATTTTTATCATTATTATTGGAATTATTGCAGTTACAATATATATTTTTTTTAACTATACTAAAAGAACTACAATAATAATAGTGAAACAATAATAATAACAAATAACGGTTTATAATAATTGGTTTATATCATTATTTTAATTAATATCCCTTATTACTGTAACTATTACTATTATAATAATTATTTTTACACTTATAATACCAGTAAAAAAAATAATAATGATAATAAAATAATAATAAAATTAATAACAATATTATAACAATTAGTAGTATTATAATGATATTCATTATTTTTTATTATTGTTATTATTACAGTTATAAAATATTTTTTTGGCAATAATACTTAAATTTAATAATAATAATAATAATAATAAAAATAATAATAATAATAATAATACTAATAATAATAATAAAAATAATAATAATAATAATAAAAATAATAATAAATGATAATAGTAAAAAACATTAATTATCATCAAATGGTGTCCCAATTCTCAATTTTATCCTCATTATTGTCATGATTAATGAATTCTGGTAATTATTATCATTTTTACCTTAATAATTGCCAAATCATCATATGAATGGGAAAAAATCATTTTGGAGTCTACTCTCATAAGACTATATTTCGCTAGATTTTTATGCTTTTTTGACTTTTGGGATTTTTTTCTTTTACCTTTTTTTATTTAAAATATGGGCCCCAATTCCTGTTATTATCATCATTATCATGAACTTCATCCTTATTATCGTTATCATCATTATCATCATTATCCCTAATTATCATCATTATCATCATTATTGCAATTATTATCATCCTTATTGATATTTTATCATTATTATTGCAATTATTGCAGTTACAATATATATTTTTACATCATAGTAATAACAACTACAAAAATAATAGCAATACAATATAAATAACAATAATAATGTTTTTATAATATTATTTATATCATTATTTTAATTAATTCGTTGTTACTGTAATTATTACTGTTATTATTGTTACAATTATACTACCAGTAAAATAATAATAATAATAATAATAACAAAAATAATATTAATAACAATATTATAACAATTAGTATTATTATAAATTAAAATTTATATTATAAATATATATATATATTTAATTTATTTAAAAAAATTTTTATATATAAATGTATTATATTTAATGTATATATATATATATATATATATATATATATATATATATATAATATATATGTATATAAATACATATAATATTATATATATATCATATTATATTATTCTATATATATATCTATATTTATATATATACTATAATAATATATATATATATATATATATATAATATATTAATTCCTATATATTATATTTTTTCTATTATTCCTTTTAATTTTATAAAAATTCTATTTTATAATTTTGATATATAATTATATTTATTATATCATATATTTTCTTCTCCTATATCTATATTTTGATAATAATTATATTTTCTTTTTTTTTGGGGTTTTTTTTAAATTTTTTTTTTTTAACCCAAAAATTTTTTTAAAAAAAATTAAAAATAAAATAAAAAAAAAATTTTTTTTTTTTTTTTTATTTATTCCTTTTTTTTAAAATTTTTTTTTATTTTAAAATTTTTTTTTATTTTTTTTTTAAAAAAAAATTTTTAATTAAAAAAAATAATTTTAAAAATTTTTAAAAAAAATAAAATTTAAAAAAAAAAAAAATAAAATAAAATAAAAATAAAAATTTTTTTTAAAAAAAAAATAAAAAAAAATTTAAAAAAAATAAAATTAAAAAAAAATTATTAAATTTTTTTTTAAATTTTTTTTAAAAAATTTTTTATTAAAAAATTTTTTTTATTTTTTTCCCCCTTTTTTATATTTTAAAAAATTTTTTTTTTTTAAATAATTTTTTTTTTTTTAAAAAATTAAATTTTTTTTTATATATTTTAAAAAATTTATTTAAAACAAAATAAATAAAAAAAATAACAAAAGGGGGGAAAAAAAAAGAAAAATTGAAAAAAAAAAAAAAAAATAAAAAATAAACGGGGAGAAAAAAAAAAAAAAAAAAAAAAAAAAAAAAAAAAAACCCCCAAAAAGCCCCCCCCCAAAAATTTTTAAAAAAATTTTTTATTTTTTTTTTAATTAAATTTTTAAATTTTTTTTTTTTTGGGGGGGGGGTTTTTTTTTTTGGGGGGGGGAAATTTTTTTTTTTTTTGGGGGGGGGGCCCCCCCCTGGCCCCCCCCTTTTTTTGGGGGGGGGGTTCCCCTGGGGCCCCCCCCCAAACCCGGGAAAAAAAAAAAGGGAAAATTCCGGGGGGAAAAAAAAAAAAAAGGTTTTTTTTAAAATTTTTTTTTTTTAAAAAAGGGGGAAAAAACCCCAAAAATTTTTTTTAAAAAAAATTTAAAAAAGGCCCCGGGAAAAGGGGCCCCAAAAATTTTTTTTTTCCCCCCCCCCCCCCCGGGTTTTTTAAACCGCGGGTTTTTTCCCCAAGAAATTTTTTTTTTTGGGAAAAATTTTAAAAAAAAAAACCCCTTTTTTTAAAATTTAAAAATTTAATTTTTTTTGTTTTCCCAAAAATTTTTTTTTAATTTAAAATTTTTTTTTTTAAAAAAAAAAAAAAAAAAAAAAAATTTTTTTTTTTTAAAAAAAATTTTTTTAAAAAATTAAAATTTTTTTTTTTTATTTTTTTTTTAAAAAAAAAAAAAAATATTTTTTTTTTTTTTTTTTTTTTTTAAAAAAAAATTTAACTTTTTTTAAAAAAAAAAATTTTTTCCCCCCAAAAAACCCCCCCCCAAAAAAAACCCCCCTTTTTTAAAAAATTTTTTTAATTTTAAAAAATTTTTTTAAAAAAAAAATTTTTTTTTTTTATAATTTTTTTAAAAATTTTTTTAAAAAAATTTTTTTTTTTTTTTTTTTTTTTTTGTTTAAAAGGGAAAAAAACCCCCTTTTTTTTTAAAAATTTTTTTTTTTTTTTTTATTTTGGTTTTTTTTTTTTTTTTTTTTTTTTAAATTTTTTTTAATTTTTTTCCTTTTCCCAAATTTTTTCCCCCAAAAAAAAAAGGGAAAAAAAAATAATTAAAAAAAATTGGGGGTTTTTTTTTTTTTTAAAAAAATTTTTTTAAAATTTTTTTTTAAAATTTTTTTAAAAATTTTGTTTTTTAAAAATTTTTTTTAAAAATAAATTTTTTTTTTTGGGGGTTTTTTTTAAAAAAATTTTTTTAAAAATTTTTTAAAATATTACCCTTTTTTTTTTCCTTTTTTTTAAAATTACGAAAGTTTTTTGGAAAAATTTTTTTTTTAAAAAAAAAAAAACCCAAAAAAAAAAAATATTTCCAATTTTTAAAAAAAAAAATTAAAACAAAGGGGAAATTTTTTTTAAAAAAATTTTTTTTCCCCCCAAAACCCCCAAAAAAAATTTTTTCCAAAAAAAATAATTTTTTTTAACCCCCCCCTTTTTTTTTTTTTCCCTTTTTTTTAAAAAAACCCCTTTTTAAACCCCAAAAAAAAAAACCCAAAAAAAAAAAAAAATTTTTTTTTAAAAATAATTTTAAAAATTTTTTTTTATTTTTAAATTTTTTAAAAAATTTTTTTTTTAATATTTTAAATAAAAAAATTTTCCCAAAAATTTTTTTTAAAATAAAAAAAATTTTTTTTAATTTTAAAATTTTTTTTTAATTTTTTTTCTTTTTCCCTTTTTTCCAAATTTTTTTTTTTTAAAAATTTTTTTTTTTAAAACCCAAAAAAAAACCCTTTTTGGGGGGTTTTTTTTTTTTTTATTTTGCCTTTTTTTAAAATTTTAAATTTTAAAAAAAATTTTTTTAAATTTTTTTTTATTTAAAAGATTTTAAAAAAAAAAATTTTTTTTTTTAAAAAGGGGTTTTTTTAAAAAAAATTTTTTTTTCTAAATTTTTTTTTTTATCCCTTTTTTTTTTTTAAAATTTTTTTTTAAATTTTTTTTTTTTTTTTTAAAAAAAAACCTTTTTACCTTTTTTGGGTTTTTTTTTATTTCCTTTAAAATTATTTTTTAAAAAAATTTTTTTAAAAAAAAATATAAAAATTTTTTTTAAATTTTTTTATTTAAAAAAAAATTTTTTATTTTTTATTTTTATATTTTTTTTTAAAAAATTTTTTTTTTTTTTAAATTTTTAAAAATTTTTTTAAATTTTTTTATTTTTTTTTTAAAAAAATTTTTAAAAATTTTTTATTTAAAGTTTTTTTCCTTTTAAAATTTTTTTGGGGTTTTTTAAAAACCTTTTTTTTTTAAAAAAAATTTTTTTAAAAAATTTTTAAAAATTTTTGGGTTTTTTTATTTTTGGAATTTTAATTTTTAAAAATAAGTTTCAAAATTTTTAAAGGGGGGGGGGGGGAAAAAAAGAAAAAAAGGGGTTTTTTTAAAAAAAAAAAAAATTTTAAAGGGGATTTTTAAAAAATTTTTTAAAATTTTTTTTAAATTTTTGGGGGTTTGGGTAAATTTTTTATATTTTGGAAAAAGTTTAAAAAATTAAAAATTAAATTTTTTTTTATAAATTTTTTTTTTTAAAATTTTTTTTCCCGAAAAAAATTTGGTCCGTTTTTAAAAAAAATCTTTTAAAAAAAATTTTTTTTTTTTTTTAAAAAATTTTTTAAAAAATTTTTTTTTTTGTTTGAAAATTTTTTTTTTTTTTAAAAAACCCCCCCAAAAAAAACCCCTTTAAAAATTTTTTAAAAAAAATTTTTAAAAAAAAAAAAATTTTTTTTTTTTTAAAATTTTAAAAATTAAAAAAAAAATTTAAAAATTTTTTTTAAAAAAAAAAAAAAATTAAAAGGGGTTTTTTTTTTAAAAAAAATTTAAAAAACCCAAAAAAAAAAAATTTTTTTATGTGTTAAAAAAAAAAAAAAATTTAAAAAAAAAATAAAATTTTTTTTTTCCAAAAAATTTTTTTTTTCCCTTTTTTTAATTTGGAAAATTTTTGGGGGTTTTAAAAAATATTTTGGGGGGGTTTAAAAAAAAAGAAAAATTTTTTTTAAAAAAAAAAAATTTTTTTGGGTTTTTAAAATTTTGGGGATTTATTTTTTTTTTTAAATTTTTTAAAAAAAATTTTTTTTTTTGGGGGGGGGGGGGTTTAGGGGTTTTTTATTTTTTGTGTGGTTGGTGTTTTTTTTTTTTTTAAAAAAAAAAAAAAAAAATTTTTTTTTTTTAAAAAAAAAAAAAAATTTAAATTTTTTTTTTCCCTTTT
>NW_023664436.1:199506-224424 GCF_015228065.2 Penaeus monodon
TTGTAGTTGTTATTAGTATAGATAAAAATATATATTATAAACTGCAATAATTACAGTAATAATGATAATAATTTTTAATAATTTGGGATAATGATGATAATGATGATGATATATGATAAGGATGATAATGATGATGATAACGAAAATAATGATAATAATCATGATAATAATGATAATAATAACAGAATTATGTCCATATATAATAAAAAGGTAAAAGAAAAAAATCCCAAAATTCGAAAAATCGGCAAAATCTAGCGAAATATAGCCTTTTGAGAGTAGACTCCAAAATGACATTTTTTCCATTCATTTGATGATTCTGGCAATTATTAGGGTAATAATGATAATTACCAGATTTCTATTTATCACGACTATAATGATGATAAAAGTGAGAATAAATAGAAATTGGATAACATTTGATGATTATTAATATTATTAATATTATCATTATCATTATCTTTATTATTATTATTATTATTTATTATTATTGTCATTATTATTATTGTTATTATTATTATTATTATTATTATTATTATTTTATTATTATTATTTATTATTATTATTATTTTATTATTATTATTATTATTATTAATATAACTGTAATAATAACAATAATAATAATAATAAGTATTATTATAATGATACTAATTGTTATAATATTGTTATTATTTTTATTATTGTTATTATTATCATTATTATTATTTTTACTGGTAGTATAATTGTAAAAATAATTATTATAACAGTAATAATTACAGTAATAACGATATTAATTAAAATAATGATAAAAATAATTATTATAAAAGCGTTATTATTGTTATTATTATTGTTATTACTATTATTATTGTAGTTGTTATTAGTATATATGTAAAAATATATATTGTAACTAAAATAATTGCAATAATAATGATAATAATTGCAATAATGATGATAATAATTGATGATAATGATAATGATAATGATGATAATGATGATAATGATGATGATGACGATAATAATGAATGATAATCATGATAATAATGATGATAATAACAGGAATTGTGTCCATATATAATAAAAAAATGTAAAAGAAAAAATCTAATAAGTCGAAAAAGCAGCAAAATATAGCAAAATATAGCCTTTTGAGAGTAGACTCCAAAATAGCGTTTTTTCCATTCATTTGATGATTCTGGTAATTATTAGTATAATAATGATAATAATTACCAGAATTCTATTAATCATGATAATAATGGTGATAAAAGTGAGAATGAAGAGAATTTAGATAACTTTTCATGATTATTAATATTATTATTTTATCATTATTATTATCATTATTATCATCATCATTATTATTATTGTTATTATTATTATTATTATTATTATTATTATTATTATTATTATTATTATTATTATTATTATTATTATTATTATTATTATTATTGTTATTATTATTATTATTATTATTATTATTACTTTAATTATTAGTATTATTTCCAAAAAAGATATTATAAATGTAATAATAATAATAATAATAATAATGAGTATATTATGAAAATACTAGTTGTTATAATATTGTTATTATGTTATTATTGTTATTATTATCGTTATTATTATTTTTATTGGGAGTTAAATTGTAAAAATATTATTAGACAGTAATAATAACGTAATAAGAAATTAATTAAAATAATATAAAAATTATTATAAAACGTTATTATTGTTATTATTATTGTTATTACTAATTATTGTTTTTTGTTTTTAGTATAGTTTAAAAAATATTATTAAACTGAATAATTGCAAAATAAGATAATAATAGCAAAAAATGATAAAAATTATAAAAGTAATGTGATGTAAGATATAATATGATAATGAGATGATAACGATAATAATGAGTTTCCCCATGAAAATAATGATGATAATAAAGGAATTGTGTCCATATATAATAAAAAAAGAAAAAAAACGTTTTTATTTTATTGTTATTACTATTATTATTGTATTTTTGTTATTGGGATGATTAAATATATATTTAAAACGCAATAATTGCAATAAAAATGAAAATTATTGCAAAAATGATTTAAATAACACAAAAATGAGAAAATTTATTATATTAATTTTAATTTTTGTATTATTCCCAAAAAATATTTATAACTGTTATAATACAATAAAAAAAAAATAATAATAAAATTGTTATAATATTTTATTAATTTTTATTGTTATTTTTTTTCATTATCTTTTTTTTTACTGGTAGAAAATTTGTAAAATAATTAATAACAGTAATAATTAAGTATTAAACATATTTTAAAAATAATGTTAAATATTTTTTAAAAAACGTTATTATTGTTATTATTATTTTTATTCCATTATTATTGTAGTTGTTATTAGTATAGATGAAAAATATTTTATATATCAGTAATTGCAATAATAATATAAAATTTGCAAAAATGATGATAAAAATTTGGAATAATGTTTAAATGTGATGAAAATGATGAAATGATATAATGATATGATAACGAAATAATATGATAATCTGAAACATGATGAAAATAGCAGGAAAATTCCATTAAAAAAAAAGGAAAAAGAAATCTCAAAAGTCAAAAAAGGGGAAAAATCTAGAAAAATATTTTTTTAAAAGTAAACCCAAAATCGTTTTTTCCATTTATTTGAAAATTTTTAACAATTTTTAGGGTTAAAATGATAATAATACCAGAATTTTTAATCTGACAAAATGATGAAAAAAAGTGAAATAAGGAAAATTTGGGAAAACATTTGAGGTTTTTAAATTTATTCTTTATCATTTATTTTATTATTATTGTTATTTTTATTATTATTTATTTTTATTTATTTTATTATTATTTTTATTATTATTTATTATTAATATTATTATTTTTTTATTAATATTTATTATTATTATTGAAAAATTTATTTTTATTTATATTTTTTTAAAATTTATTATATTTATATTATTGTAAATATTAATTTAATTAAAATAAAATAATACATTTTTTAATTATTATATTGTAGCCTAAAAAATATTTAACTGTAATAATAAAAATAAAAATAAATAAGTATTTTTAAATTTAATATAATTTTATAATTTTGTTATTAAAAATATTTTTTTATTTTTTATCATTATTATTTTTTTTTAGGTAGATAACTAAAAAAAAATTATTGTAACAGTAATAATTACAAAAATTATAAAAATAATTTTAAAAAAAACGTTATTATGTTATTTTTATTGTTATTACTATTTTATTGTGTTGCTTAGTATGATGAAAAAAATTATATTAAACTGCAATAATTGCAATAAAAATGATAATTTTGCAATTTGATGTTTAAATATTGCAAAATGTGATAATGATATGAAAGATGTAAGATCAATGAAAATTTAAAAATGAGATACGAAAATAATGATGAAAATCAGATAAAAATTTAAAATAATAAAGCAGGAATTGTGTCCATATAAAAAAAAAAAAAAAGGTAAAAAAAAAAAATTTCCAAAAAAGTCGAAAAAGCGTAAAATCTGGGAAATTTTCCCTGTGAAGTAACTCCAAAGTGACGTTTTTTTTCATTCTTTGATGATTCTGGCAATTTTTAGGATAAAAATGAAAAAATTTACCAAAAATTCTTTTAATCATGACAAAAATAGAAAAAAGTGAGAAAAAGAATTTGATAACATTTGATGTTTATTAATATTTTTACTATTATCATTATCATTATCATTGAATCTTTAAATATTATTTTTAAAATTTATTTTATTTATTATTATTATATTTTTATTATTATTATTTTTAGATTTTATTATTATTTTTATTATTATTAATTTATTATCGTATTATTAAAAAAATTATCAAAAACCTGTAATAAAAAAAATAAAAATAATAATAATAAGTAAAAATTTATAATATTCTAATTTTAAAAATTTGTTTTTAAAATTTATTTTGTTTTTTATATTTTTAAAAAAGTTGTTATTATATAGATGTAAAAATTAAAATTTGTAACTGGAATAATTATATAAATAATTTTGAAATTATTAAAATTTATAATATTGCAAAATGATGATAAAAAATGCAATAAAGATGATAAGAATGATGATAATTTGATGATAACGATAATAATGATGTTTAATCATGATAAAATGATGACAAAAAAAGGAATGTGCCCTATATAAAAAAGGTAAAAAAAAAAAAAAAATCCCAAAAGGGCAAAAAAAGCGAAAATTTTTGGAAGTAAACCCTTTTGAGAGAGACCCAAAGTGATGATTCTTGTTTTATTAGGGTAATAATATAATTTCCAAAATTTTATTATCTGATAATAATGATAAAAAGTGAGAATAAGGTTTTTGGAAAACATTTATAAATATTAAATTTATAAAATTATTTATTATTTCTTATTATAAATTATTTTATATTACATTATTTTACTATTTTTTATTATTTTATTATTATTATTTTTATTATTATTATTTTATTATTATTATTATTAATTTTAAATTTTAGTATTATTGAAAAAAATATTTTAAAACTGTAATAAAAAAAAAAATAATAATAAAAATAGAATTATAATAACAAATTGTTATAATTTGTTATTAATATTATTATTGTTATTATTATCATTTTTATTTTTTTTACTGTAGTATAATTGAAAAAATAATTATTAAACAGTAAAAATTTAAAGTAAAAGTAAATTAGTAAATAAAAGTATAATTACTTTATTTTTTGTATTTGGTTATTAGTATAAGTAACAATTTTATCATAACGCAATAATTGCAATAATAATGATAAAAATAGCAAAAATGATGATAATAATTGCAAAATGATGAAATGATAAATGATGAAATGAGATAATGATAAAATGATGATACGATAATGATAAATAAATCATGATAAAATGATTATAAAAAAAGAAATTTGTCCATATTAAAAAAAAAAGGTAAAAAAAAAAATCCCAAAGTCGACAAAGCGCAAAATCTAGCGAAATTAGCCTTTTGAGAGTAACCCCAAAAATGACTTTTTTCCCATTCATTTATGATTTGGCAATTAAATGGGGTAATAATAATAATTATCAAAATTCTTTTATTCATAAAATACTGATGATAATAGAAAAAAGAAAATTTGGAAACATTTCAAAAAAAAAAAGTCCAAAAATATTTTTAGCACACATTCTTTTTTTTTCGTTGCTCTATTTCTGTTTTCCTTTTTTCATGGTATATAAAAGTACCGTTATACTTTTTCTTTCTTCCTTGGTTCCACTGTACTTACCACTGTCGTCATTACATTCGTCTATTTATGAAATACTCGTATGATAATGGTGTTGTTTTTTTTTTATTATTTTTATTATTTTTATTATTATGATTTTTATTATTATTTATTATTATTATTATTATTATTTTTATTATTATTACTTTTTCTATCGTTATTATTGACTGTTCTTATTTTTCCCTTTTTAATTATTATTTGTAAGTAAAAAAATATGGTAGTTGTCATAATGCAGTTCGGTTCTTTTTGATATAATGGGGGAATTTAATTATAGTAATGAAAATTTAAATAAAATTTAAAAATAATAATAAATAGTAATAAAATTACACGAGTTTCCCTATCTATCTCTAAATCCACGTTTTTTACGTCTACTGCCCCCAAAAAAATCGTAAACTTTGCATTTCATGTCTTTCTTTTTTTGGTTTTGGGGAAAAAGAAAGACTCAAATTGAGTCAACCTAGCAAAATGTTTCGTTGTAAAAATTTGAAAATACAGTGTTTTTAGTATCTTATATGAACACTACAATTTTTTATTTTTTTTTTTTTCCTCGTTTTTGTTTCTGTGATGAATTCTTGAAAACCATTTTTTACTTTTTCTTCATATTTTGGGGCAATTTTGCAAATTGAAGGTAAAAATTATAAACTCCAAGTATCTGATAGACCGGGGAAAAAAAGTTTTTGGCAAAAAATAAATTAAAAATTGAAGAAAAAAGGCTATTTCTTTAATCCAACCCCTTTTGTAAAAGGGGGGGAAATTTTAAAAAACGAAATTTTAATTTTAAATTTTTAATTGTGTATTTTTATTGTAAAACCCAATACGTTGAAGATTGCAGCTGGGTATTTGTACTGCACGAAATCCGTTTAAGAATGCCATTTTCCAAAAAGGGGGGGAATATCAGTAGCAGTGGCATCTCTCTTTATCCAAACCTTACCCCTTTTTAAGAATTTTCCGTTCTATTCTTTTTTTTATAATATCATTAAAATCTGTTTAAAAAATAAAAGTCAATACCCTTTTTTCCCTTGCCCCTTAAAACCTAGAAGATTTTTTAAAAATAGACTTGGTTCACAGATATATCGACTTCAAGTAAACTCATGGAGGGAAACTGATTTGCATTTGTATTTTTTTTCGGGTATAAAAATACATAAAATGCTAACTAACTCTCTGGGAAGCGGGAGCGTACCTTTTCTGAAGCCAAATAAAGTATCAGTAAGTTTGCATAGTTATCTTTTACTTCTTTCCCCTTTTTGGTAAGCGTCGTTCCCGGCGTCACAAAGATTTTAATGAATTTTTGAAATTTTTGTGTATCATTTCAATGACGGGCTATAAATTTGCCCAAATACAAAAAATATGACTAGAATACTTTTTAATTTCATGGAAACATTTCAAATTTTACAGCAAATATATGTAGGGATTAATTAAAAATAATTTTGGCCCTTTCTGATTATCTTTATTGCAACCATTATCTTTTTTCTTATTACTATCATCATTGTTACTACTACTTTAATATCAATCAACCATAAAATGCGGGGTCAGGGAACCCTAACCCCTTTTCTAAAATTTCCCGGGAACACTTCCCTCTATAATGATTCTATATCCCCCTTTCATAAAGGGCAAGGAAAAAAGGTAAGCAGAAAAATCGAGTAAAAACAAGAGAATTTGCGAAACAGGGGCTGAAAAAAATATAAATTATTATATATATTTATATATATATATATTTTATATATTTAATATATTATTTTTAAATTATATTTATATATATTTTTTTTTTTTTTTTTTTTTTTTTTTTTTTTAAAATTTTACTTACAGAAGCCAAAAGCTCTCTAAATGTTCAGGGTTTTTAAAAGAAAAAGCTGCATGTTTGTATTTTTATTTTATATAGTACTCCTTGTAGATTGATGGCCCAGCTATAGGTATGTTCCCCCATCTAAAGCACCACTCTTCTTGAAATTTCCTAGTTTTTCCTCGGCCTTCTAAAAACCCCCCATGGCATTTCCGGAAAAAATGAAACAAAAATAAAAGAAATGCTGCGATAAAGTAATGCTAATTGACAACTTCCCCTCACAGCTGCATTCCTGCGTTGCCTGGAAGGGCATATTTTTTTGTTTCCCCGGGGAAAGAGTAATTTAATTCCCTTCTTGGGGGGTTTCCTTACATAGGGAATCCCATTAATTTTTTTCTTCCCCGTACCCTTTTCCCCACTTTGTTTTTTTTCTCTTTTATTGTTTTCCGATTTTTTTTCAGTCACAGAGATTGGGTTCATTTTCTCCTCTTCCCTTCCTTATGTCCTTTTAGGGCGGTGGATTAAGCGATTTTTCCCCCCCCCCGGTCGCAGCGAGGTGGGATAACGGTGTCTTTTGCTTTAAATTTCCCTTCCCTCTCTTCTAGCCCACCTGTTAGGGATTAATTTTCATAAAATTAGTATGTTTGGTTCGTTTAGTTTACTGGGGTTTATTAAGATTAGTTTGGTTAAGTTATTTTTAAGCAAAGATAGGTTAGCTTTTTTCGTTAGTTTAGTTTAAATTAAAATTCGTTTGGTTTGTCAGGTTAGGTTAGGATAAGTTTTTTTGCTACGTTAGAAATTTTTACATTTATTCAGTTAGATATACTATTTTAAAAGTTATGTTTATTTTGGGTTTTTGGTGAATTAATTTAGGCAAAGTTGGGTTGATTACTTTGGGTTGTCGGGTTAGGTTTTTGTTATAAATAGATTGGGTTTTAGGCTGGGTTTAATTTTAATTAGTTTATTTTAATTTTTAATTATTTGGGTTAAAGTTATTTTTTGGGTTGGGTTAGTTGGGTTGTTGGGTTTAGGTTAGTTAGATTAAAGGTGGTTGGGGTTTTTATTTATTTTTTCGTAAGGGTTTTGGGTTTATTTAAAATTAGGTTATTTGGGTTTGGTTAGAGGGGTTATGGTTTCGTTAGGTTACTTTTAAAATTTTAAACTCACTTTGTAGCTAGGGTTAGATTTAGTTATTTTTAGTTGCTGTTGCTTTAGCTGGTTTCTTTAAAGCTAGTTTAGCTTTGTTGTTTAGGTTTTTTTCAGGTTCATTAAAGTTAGTTGGGTTGGGTTTTTAGTTGGGTTTGGGGAAATGTAGGGTAATTTGGGTTTGGGTTTAAGTTACATTTTTTAAACCAACGTAATAATTAAACCCATAATTATTTAACCTAACCTAACTAAACCTAATCATATCAACATACCAAAAATAAACCTAATTTAAATTTACATAACCTAATAAAAAAAGATAATAAAACGTAAATTGACCTAATCTAAACTAATAAATTTCTTCCCGAAAGCAAACTAATTTACCCAACCTAAACTATTACCAAAACCAAAACCTAACCTTTCTTTTACCTAACTAACCTAATCTAACCTAACCTAGCTACATAGCCTAAGTGCCCTGAACTAACATCAAAAACTCACAACCCAACCTCCCCATACCTAACCTCAAAAACCCAAAACCCCAACCTATCTAACTAAGTAATCTAAACAATCAAACCCTAACTTAACTGAACCTAACTTAACAAAATAAATTGATTTAACGAGTTTTACCTAACCAAATTTAAACCAAAGTAATTTAAACCAAATTCAACCCTAACCTTTTACCTTTCCTTCGCAGGGGGAGGCGCTGATCGCGGGACCAGAGCTTCCCCAGGCTCTGTGCCCCGGGGATCATGCACCGCTGACCCAAACCGGCTCGCAAAAGGGCTCTGCCTCGGTACTCCCTCGTCCCCACCCCCGTCTCTCTTTTTTTTCCCCTTTTCTTTTTCTCTCTTCATCTCCATTTTCTCCCTTTTCCCTTTATCTTCTTTTTTCCCCCTTTCTCTCTCCCCTACCCTCTTGATTTTTCATTTTCCGTTCGCTATTCACTCCTCAGTCTCTCTCTCTTTTCTTCTCTCCTCTTTCTCTCCTTTCCTTTCTCTCCCCTCTTTTTAGTCTTCTTTTTTATCGTCTTTTTGTTATAATATATATATTTTTTCCTTTTCCCCTTCAAACTCTCTACTTTCTCTCTTCTTTTCCTTTCCCTCGCTTCTCTTTTTCCAAGGAATATATATATTATATATATATATATATATTTATTATATATTAAAATTTTTATAATAATTTATATATACATAATATTGTATATACATATATAACAGTAGCAAGGTGCAATCTTTATGTGGTAAAATCTTTTTTTTTTTGGCCAGGCAAACCCTAACGATTGGGGTGGGGAAATACCCCAAAAAGAAAATTTTTGTTTTAAAAAATAATTTAGCTAAAAAAAAATGCTACTTTTAAAAAAAAAAAACACTATTAAAAAAAAACAAAAAGCTATAACAAAATTATTTTTCTTTCGTTTGGGTTCCTAAACCTATGGCCCTTCCCGCTCCCACGTGGTGATAAATGTGGCATTACATAAAAGGGTGCTTCATATTTAAATGGTATAGGCTTCCATAAAAAAAAAAGAGAAAACGGAAAATAATATGGATGTAAAAAAAAAAATCCCGCTCCGGGACATCCGTGGGGCCCTCTTTTTCCGCAGGGGGTTGGTGTTTTCGCCTCCTACGTGGGTGCCCAAAACCTCCGTCCATCCAGTTTGTTTAAGGGCAGGAGAGTTAGCAGGTCTTTTTAAACATGGATTTGGGGCCCGTAGAGTTTTCCTCAGGGGGTAACGTCGGCTTACAACGGGGTCGGCTCCAAAGGGGGAAATCCAAAAATTTGTTTTAAATTTTTCATTAAAACCCCCTAATCCACTACAAAAAACAAAAATGTGAAAAATGAAATAATAATAGTTCTCAAATTTGTTATACTGTTTTAATTTTGTCATTACTATTATTTTTATTAGTAGATATTTGAAAAAAATTTTTATAACTGAAAAAATACAATAAACGATAAAAATTAAATGATTAAATAATGATTAAAAAATCTTTTATTATTGTTATTATTTTTGTTATTACTATTGTGGTGATCGAACAATTAGTATGACCAGGGCCGCCAGCAAATAAGAAAAATTTTCCCAACCCCGGTTAACCCCTGGGTTAGCGTGGCCCGGGGACCTTTTTTTGGGCGGGGGTTTTTTCCCAGCATTCCCCCCTCCGTCGCTCGATAAAAAAAGCAACCAACGAGTAGAAAAACTAAAAGAAAAAACCATCTATAAAAATTACTTTAAAAATAAATTAAAATCAAAAAGCTAAAATACAAAAATTTGAAAACTTAAAACAAATTTTAAATTCGAGAAAAACTGCAGTATAAAAAAAAGTAAATGAATCAAAAACCCTGAACAAAGAAAAGCACTCGTAACTTTTTATGATTATTTTTATTATTAAAAGCATATCACTCCTGCTCCTATACGAAATCAAGATACCCGACATAAGTTTTCTTTTTTGTGCTCCTTTGGGCTCGAGCCGGTTTCATTCAGAAAAAAAAGAAGGAGAAAAAGCACCATTCCTTCTGCGGTCTCTCCCGAATGTTTATTTTTCGGGTCATTGGGGGGGAGGGGGCGGTGACGCATATATACGTTTAAAAATTGATAAAATAAAATCTATTGAAAAATTAAACAAAAAATAAAAATTTATTAAAGATAAAAATATAAAAAAACAAAATAATGAACACGAGTAAAAAAATACATAAAATAATGTTTGTAAAGGGGGTCATCTAATCGTTAAAATATTAAATTTTTATTTTAAAATTTGAAAAAACAAGGAAAACCAATGATTTTTTAAATAGGCATCCCAACAAAAAACTCTTTAAAAAGTAAAAGGAAAATAAATTAAAGTAAAACAAAACCCAAGAAAACGGAAAAACGGTAAACTAAAACAAACGAAAACCGAAAATCAGGATAAAAATAATAATGATTGAAAAAAAGGATGAAAATGTGTGCGGGAAGGTACAGTTTTCCCGCCCGGGGAAACGCCGGGGGCGGGATCTCCCGTCGCGAGAAACGTCCGAGGGGGGACTAGCCACCACACTATTATATTTTTGTTTTAGCATTATAGTTGCAAAAAATCTTTATAATTGCAATAATTGAAATAAGATGATATAATTCCCATAATGAAAATATTGCAATAATATGAAAAATTTGATGATAAAGTGAGATAACAAAAATAATGATGTAAAAATGAAATAAAACAATTGTGTCCATATTAATAAAAAAAGGTAAAAAAAAAAAGTTTCCCAAAAGTCGAAAAAGCGGCAAAATCTAGCGAAATATAGCCTTTTGAGAGTATACTCATAAGGCCTTTTTCGATTTTTTTAAAAATTTTGGCTATTATAAGGGAAAATAATATAATATTCCCAAAAATTTGTTTTAAATTATGACAATAATGATGATAAAGTGGGAATAATAGAATTTGATAACAGTTTGATTATTAATTCAAAATACTTTCATTTTTTATTATCATTATTATTATTACATTATTATTTTATTATCATTTTTATTATTATTATTTTATTATTATTATTATTTTTATTATCATTATTACTTTATTATTTATCACACATTACTATTTATTAATTATTATTTTTTTTTTTTTTTTTTATTATTATTAAATTATTTTTATTATGATTCTTTTCTTCTTATTATTATTTTTATTTTTAATTTATTTATTTTGCCAAAAAAATATTATAACTGTATAATAGTAATTTTAAATATTATTCCCAAAAAAAATTATTTAAACTGAAATAATAGTAAAATAATAAAAATAATAATAATAAGTAAAAAAAAATAAAAACTATTTTTATAATATTGTTATTATTTTATTATTTTATTTTATCATTTTTATTATTTTTACTGTTTTTTAAAAATTACAAAAAATTATAATAACATAAAAATTACGGTAATACATTTTAATTAAAAATGATATAAAAAATTTTTATAAATCGTTATTATTGTTATTATTGTTTTTATTACTTATTGTGTTGTTATTATATGTTGAAAAATTATATATTTAACCAATAATGAAAAAATAATGATAACAATTCCCAATAATAATGAAAATTATTTGATGATGATGTGATGTGATGATGATGATGTGATGATGAGATGATTATTATTATTTTTATTATTATCATCATTATTATTATTATTATTATTCTATTTTTATTTTTGCTATCACCATCCTAACATTATTATTCTTTTTATTATTATTATTATTTTTCATTTATTATAAATTAGAAAATAAGAATTATAATATAATTAGAATTAAAATAAATAATTATTTTTATCAAAATAATTATTATTAATTATTTAAAAATTATTTAATAATTATTATTATTAAATAAGTTAATAAAAATTATTTAAAAATTTTATTATTATATTATTATAAAAATTTAAAAAAATAATAAAATTTATTTTATAATTAGAAGAATAATTTTGTATCCTAAAAAAAGGGGTATTTTTTACCCCTACCCTTTGGCCCCAGGGGGTTTTTCACTTTCAGGGGCCAAATCTTATGCAACAATAGAATACAATATACATCCCCAACACGACAAAACACCCCAACACACACACCAACAATATATTTTATATATTACCTATTAAAGGATTTTTTCATTATGTATTATTATACATATTATATATTTATATCTTCTACTGTCTTTTTTAATATAATTTCTATCTATTTTTCTATCTATCTATCTTTTATTTACTTTTATCTGTCTATGCATGCATGTATCTTTATCTATGTATATATGTTTCATTTTTAAATAACACATTTAGTGTGTTTGTTTTTGTGTGTTTGCTTGTGTGGGGCTTCTTCCATGTGTGTGTGCCCAAAACGTATATGTATGTATTTATATATACATATATGTATATACATACATTATATAGGGATACCAAATTTGAATATTTATATAATATATAATATTTATATTTTAAAATAATATATATAATATTATATATATTATATAATTTATTATTATGTATCTATCTATCTATATACATATACTATATATGATACCCCACCACACCCACAAATATACCATTTATGTATATATGTTTTATATATAATTATATATATATAATATATAAAATATATAATAATTAAAATATAATGTGTGGTGTGGGGTGTGTGTGTGTGTGTGTTGTGTTGTGTGGTGTGTGTGTGTGCGGATATATTAGTGTTAATGTATAATATATATATTATATATATTAAAATATATATAAAATATATAATATAATAATACATTATATACCTAAAAAAAAACAAAAAAACAAAACAACAAAAACATATATATAATATTATATAATTATATATACATATTAATTTATTATAAATATATATATATTTATTTTATAATATATAATATATATATAATAATAGAATAATATATATAAAAATATATTTTATTAATTAATATTAATAATATTTATATAGATTTTAATTTTTATATTACATAATTTTATTAAAATTTTAAAGTTATATATAAAAAATTTTTATATAAATATAATATATTCTTATTAAATAAAAAAAAAAAAACAAATTTTAAATTTGTTATTTTATATAAAATATATATTTTTAAAAATTATTTTAAAATATATTAAAAATATAAATAATAAAAAAAAAATAGTAAATATATTTTATAAATATTATATAAATATAATTTATAATTATAATATAAATTCTTAATATATAATATACATATTTAAAAATTTTTTTTTTTGTTTTAATGATTACATATATAAATTGTTAAATGATTGTATTTTAAAATATTATAGGATAATTATTTTATATAATATATTATAATAATATAATTATAAAATATAATAAAATTTTTATATAATTGTTTTAATTTATTATATATAATTTTAAAATTTATAATTATTATATTAGTATATATTATTTATATTTATATATTTTTTATTTTTAATATATATTATATTAATATAATAATATATAATATTATATATATATATATATAATAAAACTATAATATATAAAAAACACACACACACACCCACACAACCACAACACCCCAAAAACATTATTTTAATTTATATATTTTTTATATATTATAATATATTTTTATATATTAAAAAATATATACATATATAGTTATATATTTTTTTTTTTTTTATAAAATAAGTTTTTTGTATTGATAGTAATTTCTACATAAATATATAAAATAAATAATAATAATATTATAAATATTAAAATATATTAATATATATATAATTAAATATTATATATTTTACCCATATATAGTTTTTTCATAATTTATATACATTTTACTTTAATATATTTTTTGGCAAAATAAAAAAAAGAAAAAAAAAAACAAAAACATATAATTTTTTATTTTAATAAAACATAAAAATAAAAATAATAATCTGCTGCGATAATAATAAATAAAAAGATAAAAAGGGAAAAAAATAATAAAAAAAAAAAAAAATAAAAATTGTAATATAATAAAATTTTAATAATAAAAATGAAATAAATTTTTTGGGATAATATTAATAATATGTTTTTTTTTTTTTTTTCCCTTTTTGTCATTTATGGTAATTTTTTTTCATAAAATTCCCTAAAAAAATTTCCCAATTTTAAAAAATACCCCTATTGGATACAAAATTATTCCTTTTAAATTTTTTTATATTTAAAATTTTTATTTTAAATTTTCATAATAAAAATTTTTAAAAATTGTTATTAATTTTTTTTAAAAATAAAAATTTTTTAAAAAATTTTTAATAATTAATAAAAATATTATGTAATTATTACTTTTATAATTCAATTTTAAATAATTTTTTTTTCAATTTTAAATTTAAAAAAATAATAAAAAATTATGTAAAAAATTAATGATAAGGAGGGATTCTTTTTGCAATTTTTAAGGTTTAAATTTTTAATCAAACATTCTCTTTATCTATTTCTTTTTCGTTATAATTTTTTTCTTGTTATATTTTTTATTTTAATTATTGCAGTTTTTTTGCAACATTTAAAAACCAACATAATATAAAAACAATAAAAAATTAACGATTTGGGTAATTTAATTTTTATATATTTTTTTTTTAATTTAAAAGTTTTTTACCTAATTTTACTTTAAAATTTTAATTATTTTTTAATTTTACCCTAAAAAATTTTTTAAAAATGATAATAATAACAAAATAAAAATAAAAATTTTAAGAAGTTTAAAATTCTTTTTTTTTTTTTTTTTCATTATTACGAAAAAGGAAAAAAAACTATTTTAAATATTTTTTTTTTGGCAATAAAATTTAAATTAAATAATAATAATAATAAAAAGAAGTCCTTTTTTTATATTATATTAAAAAAAAATAAATAATTAAAATTTAGTTATTGATAATTAAAAATTTATTTTAATTTTTTAATAATTTAAAAAAATTTTTTTAATTTAAAAAAAATTTTGTTTTAATAATGATAATAAAAAAGAAATAAATTTGAAGTATAAAGTTAATAATAAAACTTTATCAAATTTTCATTTTCCCACTTTACATATTATTTCATAAAACAAAATTTTTAATTATTATCATTTTTTTTACCCTTTTTTAAAAATTTTAAAGAAAAAAAAAGCCAAATATACTTAAAAAATATATTTGCAATTTTCCTTTTTTTTTTTTGGGAAATTTTTTTCTTTTACCCTTTTTTATTTAATGGAAAAATTTGTTTTATTAATTTTACACATTATTTCTTTTCATCCTCTTTAACACTTACACTTAGAACTATTCATTTTTAATTATTATCTCTTTTTGCTTTAATTTAAAAAATATTTTTTACTACGTTAAAAAAACAAAATTAGGAGGGGCACCCCCTCGCGAGACCGCACGGGAGTCCCGGGCCCCCGGGTTTTGTCCATCGTATTCCCCCCTTTTCCTCCTTTTACCTAACATTATTAGTTTTTATCCTTATTTGTGTTTTCTTTTGAGACCGTTTTTTGTTTTCTTTGGGTTTCTTTTAATTATTTTTTTTTTTTTAAATGCATTTTTTGGGATCCTTTTTAAAAACCTTGGGGTTTCCTTGTTTTTTTCCAAAAAAAAATATTTTTTAAAATTTTAAGATTGATGACCCATTTTTTTAAAATTATTTATTATATTTTATATTTATATTTATTTTTTATTTTTATATTTTAATAAATTATTATTATTTGTTAAAATTTACAATAGATTTTTATTTTTAAAAAATTTTTAAATTATATAGGACGTAGGATCCCCCCCCCCAAAAGGGGGGGAAAAAAAAAGTTGGAGAGGAGAGAGAATGGGGTTTTTTCCCTTTTTTTTTTAAGAAATCGAGAAAGGAGAAAAGAGAAAAAATTTTTTAGGAGACTTTGGAAAAGGAAAAGGGGGAAAAAAAAAAAACTTAAAGTTTCGAGGCTTTTTTTTTGCGGTTTTTTTTTCACTTTTTTTTTAATTTTTTTTCCCGCCGAATTTAAAATTTGTTTAAGTTTTCAAAGATTTTAGTTTTGGTTTTAATTATTTTTAAGTAACTTTAAAGGGTTTTTTTTAGTTTTTTAATTCTTTTTTGTTTTTTTTTTTCCCCCCCCCCAAGGGAATTCATTTTAGGGTTTTTTTTTTTTTCGGTTTAAGGTTTTTTCAAAAAAAAAAATTTTTTTTTTTTTTTTAAAAAGTTTTTTTGTTTTGTTTTTTTTGGAAAAAATTCGTTTAAGAAAAAAAAAATTAACTTTCCCAAAAAAACTTTTTTTTTTGGGGGTTTGGGTTTTGGGTTTTTGGGGGTTTTTGGGTTTAAGGTTTTCCCCCCAAAAAAGGTAAATTTTTTTTGGGTAAGGTTTTTGGGGGAAAATTTTAAAAAAACTGGGGGGGGTTTTTTTTTTTTAAAATTTTTTTTTTTTTTTTTTGGGAAAATTTTAAAATTCGGTTCCCCAAAACCTTTTTTAAAAAAAAGGCTATTTGTTTAGCTTTTGTTTTTTTTTGGTTTTTTTTTAAAAATTTGGTTTTTTTTAAAAAAATTTTTTAAGGGTTTTTTTTAAGGGGGGGGAAGGTTTTTTCGGTTTGGGTTTTTAAGGTTTTTTTTTTTTTTTTTTAAAAAAAAAATTTTTTTTTTTTTGGTTAAAAAAAGGTAAGAATTTAAAAAAAAAAAAATTTTTTTGGGGGGGGGTTTCGGGGTAAGAATTTCAAAAAAAAAAAAAAAAAAATTTAAAAAAAAAAAAAAAATTTTAAAAAAAGGGGGGGTTTTCCATTTACCTTTAAATTTTTATCCCCCTTGGGGGGGGTTATAAAATTGGTTATAGTTAAATTTTTAAAAAAAATTTTTGTTTTAGGTAGGTTATTTTGTTGAGTATTTTTTTTAGGGGGGGTTTTTTTAGGTTAGGTTTAATTAAATTATGATTATTACCCCTTTTTTTTTTTTGGGAAAAAAAAAATTTTTTTTTTTTTTTTTTTTCCGTTGGGTTTTTAAAAAAATTTTTTAAAGTTTTGACTTTAAAAAAAAAAAAAAAAATTTTTTCCTTTTTTAAATTACCCCCTTTACCCCCTTACCCTAACCTAACTAAACCCGACCTAAAACCCAAATTAACTGAACCTGAAATAACCAAAAAAGCATAAGCTAAATAGCTTTTAAAGAACCTAGCTAAAGCTAACACAACTAACCTAAAATAAACTAAACCCCAGCTACTAAATGAGTTTAAAATTTTAAAAAGTAAACCCAAAAGTAACCTAACCAATTAACCAACTCTAAATGAACCTAATTTTTAAATACCAAAACCTTTCGAAAACTAACTAAAACCCACCCACCCCAATCACCCCAAACCCAAACCTAACTAACCCAAACTAACCCCCTAAAAACAAACTTAAAATAAACTACTAAAATTAACCTAAACTAATTAAAATTAACCCAGCCAAACCCAATCTATTATAATAAAACCCAACCTGACAACCTAAAATAAACTAACCTAACTTTTTCCTAAATTAATCTCACCCAAAACCAAAATAAACATAATTTAAAATACCTAATTTTAACTGAAATAAAAAGGAAACATTTTAACGTAGCAAAAACTCTCCTAACCAACCGACAAAACCAAAACGAATTTAAATTAAACTAATCTAAGAACTAAAACTAACCCATCTTTTGCTTAAAATAACTTAACCAAATAAATCTACAAACCCCAAAAACTAAAAGTACCTAATCCATACTAATTTTTTGAATTAATCCCCTAACGGGGGCTAGAAGAGAGGGAAAGGAATTGAAAGCAAAAGACCCGTTCTCCCCACCTCTGCTGCTGACCGGGGTGGGAAAACGCTTATCCAGCCCCGGTAAAAGGACATAAGGGAAAGGGGAAGAAAAATGAAATCCAATCTCTTGACTGAAAAAATATCGGGAATACAAAAAAAGAAAAAGAAAAAACCCTGGAAGGGGTACTGAAGAAAAAATTAATGGCTTCCCTATGTAAGAAACCCCAGAGAAGGAAGACATTAAATTTCTCTTTCCCGGTTTAAACAAAACTTCTGGCCTTCCCGGCAAAGCAGGAATGCACTGTGAGGGGAAGTGTCAATTTGATTACTTTTTTTCGCAGCATTTCGTTTATTTTTGGGGTTTATTTTCCCGAATGCCTGGGGTGTTTTTTTAGAAAGGGCCCAGGAAATAGTAGAGAATTTCAAGAATATTGGTGCTTTTTAAAGGGGCCACATACCATAGCTGGGCCCTCAATCTACAAGGAGTACATATAAAACCCAAAAAAATTACCAAAAATGCAGCTATTTCTTTTACCCTGACATTTAGAGACTTTTGGTTTCTGAAATGTAAATTTTAAAAAAAAAAAAAAAAAAAAAAAAAAATTATTAAAATATATTATTATTTAATTTTAATTTTATTATATATATATTATATATATTATATATATATTATATATGAATAAGTGTACTATTCTTTTTAGCCGCTGTTTTCGCAAATCTCTCTTGTTTTTTTCTCTGATTTTTCGCTTACCTTTTCTCTTTTCTGCGATGAAGGGGGAATAGCTCATTAAGAGGTAAGTGTTCCAGGGAAAATTTTTAGAAAGGGGTTAGGGCCCTTTTCCCCGACCCTGCTTGATGGTTTTATTGTATATTAACAGTATATAACAATGATGATAGTAATAAGAAAAGATAAAGGTTGCAATAAATGATAATCAGAAAGTTCAATATATTTTCAATTAAACCCATACATAAATTTTTCTGTAAAATTTGAAAAGCTCTTCCCTGAAATTAAAAGTATTTTATCAAATTATTTCGTATAGGGCAAAATTTTATGCCCATTTTAAATGAGTACACAAAACTTTTAAATTTAGTTAAAAAACTTTGTGCACCCGGGGAAAACGCTTTCCAAAGGGAATGAGTAACGATAATATCAACATCTCTACGATACTTCTCCTTGCTTCAAAAATGGCTACGCTCCTCTTCCCCCCGAGCATTAGGGTTTGCATTTTATGTATTTGTTTATCCCCGAAAATATACAAAGGCAAATCATTTCCCTCCCTGATGTTCTTGAGTCAGTGCAATATTCTGGAACCAATTCTCATTTTTTTAAAAATCTTCTAGGTTGGAAGGACATAGGCAAAAAAAGGGTATTGACTTTTATTTGATAAACAGATTTTTAAAGATATTTAAAAAAAATGAACGGAAAATTCTTTTAAAAGGAGGGAGAGTTTGGGTAAAGAGAATGCCACATGCTACATGATATTCCCCCCTTGTTTGGAAATGGCATACTATAAACGGATTCGTGCGTACAAATACCAGTCTGCAAACTTCAACTGTATTGGTTTTACAATAAAAAATACACAAATTAAAAATTATATAAATTTCTGTTTTTAAAATTCCCCCCCTTTTTTCAAAAGGTGTCTGGATTAAAAAAAAAGCCTTTTTCTTTAATTTAATATTATTTTGCCAAATCCTTTTTTCCCGTACTATCAGATCTTTTTATACATTTATACCCTTTAATTTCAGATTGCCCCAAAATATGAAAAAAATTAAACAAGGTTTTCAAAAATTTTCACGAAGCAAAAACGGGAAAAAAAAACAATAAAATAAATTTTATGTTTATAACAGTACTAAAAACACATGTATTTTCAAATTCCTACAAAAGAAAAATTTTGCTGGTTTCTCAGTATAATGTTTTCTTTTTTTTCCCAAAAAATTAAAAGAAAACATGAAAAGCAAAGTTTCGATTTTCTTTTGGGGCAGTAGACGTAGAAAACGTTGGGTTTGAGACTAATAGGAAAACCGGGTTCATTTTTTTACTATTTTTTTTATTTATTTTTAAAATTTTTATACTATTTCATTACTATAATTAATTCCCCCATTTTAAACAATATGATACCAGAACTCATTATGACAACTACCACATTATTTCTACTATACAAAAATCAATTAAAAGGAATAAAAATGTGACAGTCAAAATAACGATGAAAAAGTAATAATATAATAATAATAATAAAAATAAAAATATAATAAAATAATAAAAATAATAAAATAAAAATAATAATAATAACAACAACAACCCATTAATACGAGTATTTCATAAAAAGCGAAAGCAATGAGCAGTGTAATACAGTGGAACCAAGGAAGAAAGAAAAGTTAACGGCTACGTTTACACTACCATTTAATAAGGAAATAAAAAGCAAAAGAAAAAAAAAAAAAGTGTGCTAAAAAAAATTTTTTTGGACTTTTTTTATGAAAAAGTTTCCAACTCTTTATCCATTATCTCAGTATGTCATGAATATAGAAATTTTGATAATATTATCAAATTTCCCTATTAATTTCCAGAAATCAATAATGGGAAAAAAAACATTTTTAGTCTACTCTCAAAGGCTTATTTCGCTAGATTTTTCCGCTTTTCGCTTTTTGGGGGTTTTTTTTTTTTTTACCTTTTTTTATTATATATGGACAAATTTTTTTTTATTATAATCATTATTTTCATGATTATTTCACATTACGCTATCACATTATCATCATTAATCATTTTCATCATTATCATTTCATCATTATTGCAATTATTATCATCATTATTTCAATTTTTCTTTTTATTGCAATTATTGCGTTATATAAATATTTTTTAATCTTACAAAAAAATACAATATAAAAGAATTTTCTTTTTTTATACTAAATTTTACTTTTACTGTAATTATTACTGTTATAATAATTTTTTTACAATTATACTCCCCGAAAAATAAAAATAATGAAATAATAACAAAAATAAAATTTAAAAACAAATTATAAAAAAATTGTATTATTTTAAATTTATTATTATTATTTTTATTGTTTTTTTTCAGTTTAAAATATTTTTTTTGGGAAAATCTAAAATTAAATTAATAATAATAATAAAAAAATAAAAAATTAATAAAAATATAATAATAATAATAACGATAATAAAGATAATAATAATAAATTGTAATAAATTTAATATTCATGAAATGTTATCCAAAATTTTCTTTATTCCATTTTTTCATCATATTTTTCATGATTTTAAATTCTGGGAATTATTTCATTTTACCCTAAAATTACAAGAATCATCACTTTGGGGTCTACCTCAAAAGGGTTTACTTCGCAAAATTTTTTCACTTTTTTCCTTTTGGGTTTTTTTTTTTACCTTTTTATTTATATGGGCACAAACCTTTTTTTGTCATCATTTTATCAGATTATCATCATTTTTATCTTTTCATCATCAAAAATCATCATTATCATCTCATTATTTTCATTTATTATCATCATTATTGCAATTATTATAATTTTAATAAATTTCAATAATTATTTTTATAATTTTCCAGTTACAATTTATATTTTTACATCATACTAAAACACTTTTTAAAAAATAGTAATAAAAATATAAATTTTTAAAAACAAAATTAAACAATTATAATATTTAATTATACTTTTATTATTATTTTTTTTTTTTATTACGTTGATTATTTTTTGGCAATAATACTGATAATTAAAATTAATAATAAAATAATAAAAAATAATAAAATAAAAATAATAATAATAATAATAAAATAGTAAAAAAAATAATATTAATAATAATTTAATGATTTAATGATAATATAATGAAAAAGTAATAAAATTAATAATCCAAAAAGTTATCCAAATTCTCTTTTTTTCTCACTTTTTTTATCTTATTTTCATGATTAAAAAATTATGGTAATTATTATCTTATTATCCTAAAAATTGCCCGAAAACATCAAAAAGAATAAAAAAAAAGTCACTTTGGGTTTACTCTCCAAAGGGAATTTTCGCTAGTTTTACCGTTTTTCGACTTTTGGAATTTTTTTCTTTTACCTTTTTTTTTTTTATTATATTACCAATTCCTTTTATTTTCATAATTTATTATCATGATTAACATCATTATTTTCGTTATACATTATTATTTATTCCCAATTTTTTTTTTTTTTTTTTTTGGTTTTTTTTTTTTTTTTTTTTAAATTTTTAAAACATCAAAGACAACACATTAAAAAATTAAACAAAATTTAATAACATAAAAATTTTTTAATTTATTATTTTTTATTTTTGAATTTTTCGTTAATAATTTTTTTATTTATCCATAAAATAAAATAAAGAAATAATAAAAAAAAATTTAAAAACAATAATTTTAAAATTTTTAATATAATAATAATTATTTTATTATTTTTGTTTTTTTCAATAATTTTTTTAGGGAAAAACTAATAAAAATTTAAAAATTATTATAAAATTAAATTATATATTTAAAAAATATAAAAAAAATATTTAATTAAAATTATAATAAAAATAAAATAAAAAAAAATTATAAAATAAAAAAAATATAAATAATAATAAAAAAAAATAAAATTAATATAAATTTTTCCAATTTTATTTTTTTTATATCATTATTTATATTAAAAGAATTTTTAATTTTTAAAATTTTAATAAAAATGTTAAAAATTTAAAAAAAAAAAAAAAACAATTTAATTTAAAAAAAAAAAATTTTTAATTTTTTTTTATTTTTAATTTTTTTCTTTTTTTTTAAGGGAAATTTTTTTAATCATCTTTTTATCAATTTCTCTTATTTCTTTATCATATTATTCATTATAAAAAATCTTATATTATCCATTATTACCATTTTTAATTTTAATTAATCAATATGAAAAATATTTTTAATTTACTTCAAACTAAAAATTTTCTAAAAAATTTTTTTCCTTTTTTTAAATTTTTTTTTAATTTTTTTTAATTTTTTAAAAATTTTTTATGGAAATTATTTTCAAATTTTCACCTTGTTAAAAAAACAAAAATTATTATCATTTATAAAATTTATATATTATTATTATTTATATCATTATAATTTATTTTTTTTATCATTAAAATTAAAAATTAATTATTTTCATCATTTTGATTATTAAACAAATTAAATTTTCAAATTTCCTTTTCTTATTTATATTTTACTCTATATAAAAACAAATACAAAAATAATAGTAAAAAACAATAAAAAAAACTTTTTCCTTTTTTTTTTATAAAAATTTTTTATATCATTTTTAATTAATTTTTTCGTTAATCTATTAATTTTTCTTTTTCTAAAATTATTTTTACAATTAGAAAAACATTTAAAAAAATATAAAAAATAAAAAACAAAATAAAAAAAATAAAAAATAAAATAAAAATTTTATAAAAATTATTTTTTCTTTTTTAAATTATAACGTTATTTAATTTATTTTTTGCATAATATTTTTTATTAAAAATTAAAATAAAAAAAATTTTCTAATTTAACAATATAAAATTTAAAATATTTAAAATTATTTTCAAATTTTATCATTTTTATTTTTAAATTATTCATTTTTAATATTTTTTAAAATACTAATAAAAATAAAATAAAATAATAATAATAAAATAAAAAAAAAAAATTTTTTTTTTTTTAAAAATTTAAAATAAAAAAATTTTTAAAAAAATTTATATTATATAAAGATAAAATAAGTAAAAAAATTAAATTTAAAATCATAAAAATTTTCAAATTTTTATTTCATTTTATCACCCTTATTATCATATTAAAAAATTGGGGTTATCATTATTTCTAAAATTCCAAAATTGAAAGGAAAAATATTTTTGGTTTTAAAATAATTTTTTAATTTTTTTTCCCATATTAATTTTTTCTTTTACAATTTTTTAAATAAAAATTTTTTATCATTTTTTATAATTTTTCTTTTTTTACTTTTATTTTACCTTTTTTCATAATATTAATTTTTCAATTATTTCTTTTTTCAAAATTTTTTTAAAAATAATTTTTTTTAAAAAAATAAAACAATAATAAATTAAAACAATAAAATAAAAATAATAAATTTTATAATATTAATTTTTATTTTTTTTTAATTAATATCTTTTTTGTAATTTTTTTTATAATAATATTTTTAAAATATAATAACATAAAATAAAAATAATAAAAATAATAAAATAAAAAAAATAATAAAATATTTTAAAATTATATATTTTAAAAATACTTTTATTTTTTTTTTTTTTTTTTTTTTTTTTTTTTTTTTTTTTTTTTTTTTTTTTTTTTTTTTTTTTTTTTTTTTTTTTTTTTTTTTTTTTTTTTTAAAAAAAAAAAAAAAAAAAAAAAAAAAAAAAAAAAAAAAAAAAAAAAAAAAAAAAAAAAAAAAAAAAAAAAAAATTATGTTATTATTACAGGGTTTTTTTTTTTTTTTTTTTTAATTAAATTTTATTTTTTTTTTTTTTTTTTTTTTTTTTTTTTTTTTTTTTTTTTTTTTAAAAATACTAATAATTAAAAATTTAAAAATATAATAAAAACTAAAATAAAAAATAAATTTTAAAAAAATTATTAAAAAATA
>NW_023664437.1:7500-12500 GCF_015228065.2 Penaeus monodon
GTGGGGTGGGTATGTGGTGTGTGTGAGTGATGTGTGTGCACACCCCACACATTATAATTAAAAAATTTTTTAATAAAAATATATATATATAAAATTATATATATAATATATATATTTTTATATAAATTATTATATTTTTCCCGATGTGTGTGTTGGTGTGTTGTTTTTATAATTATATATATGTATATTTTTAATAACATAAAATTAATATTTATATAATATAATATATATATATTTTATATATAATATTATATATTTTATATATATATATGTGTGTGTGTGTGGGTGTGTGGGTTTTGGTGTGTGTGTGTGTGTGTGGTGTGTGTGTTGTGTGTGGGGTGTGGGGTGTGTGTGTGTGGGGTATGCTATGTATGTATGCATGTAAAATCTATAGTTTGTATATGTGTAAAATGTATTAGCATACTTTACACACACACCCAAAACACACCACACCCCACACAACCACACACACACACAAACACACATTAATTATATATATAATATAAATAAATATTATTTTATTTTAAAATATATATATATAATATTATATTGTGTGTGTGGGGGTGTGGGTTTTTTTTGTGTATGTGTGTGGGGTGTGTATGGGGTGTGTGTGTGTGGTGTGTGTGTGTGTATGTGTTTATGTATGTTTTATGCTTATACGTGTGTGTGTGTGTGGGGGTTAAAATATATATTTTTATATTATATATAAAATATATATATATATAATATATACATAAATTTATTAAATATTATATATAAATAAGATATATATGATATATATATATTATATAGCCCCGGGGTTTGGCCCCGAGGGGTTTAAAAAGCATCGGACTAAAGGGGACTGGCACGACGGCAATCGGAGTTCGGGGGTTTCCGAGTCCCCGGGCCGGTCCCGTTGTTCCCTTGGGTAAAGAATTTCACCCCGATTCCCTACCTCCCCAACTGGGGGGGCCCAAGCCAGCCCAATTTTCATAAAAAAAATAAAAGAGAATGATTACCAAAAAAAGGAAAAACACGGCACTCCCCGTGGAAAGGAACTGGGGCCCCTTACCACGTACTCACCCCAAGAGCATCACAACATAAAAAACTGAAATTTAAAAGTATCATCCCTTGCCCACGGCGGTTCGGGACATAAACCCTTTCCCCGAAAAAAAAAAAAAAAAAAAAAAAAAAAAAAAAAAAAAAAAAAAAAAAAAAAAAAAAAAAAAAAAAAAAAAAAAATTATAATTTTATATATATATATATATATATAATATATTTTAATATAATATTATATATATATACAAAACACACACCCCACACACACACACGCAAAAAAATATAAATTAATATATATATTTTAATATATTTTATATAAAATATAAAAATTTTATTTTAAAATTTTAAAATATGTGTGTGTCTGTGTGTGTGTGTGTGGTGTGTGTGTGTGGGGTGTGTGTGTGTTGTGTGTTTTGGTGTGTGTGTGGTTGTGTGTGGGTGTGTGTGTTGAATACGTAAATAATAGATAGATAGACAGTAATATGTATAATATTATGTATATAATACATACACACACACACACACACACACACACACACACACCAAAACACACAAACACAAAACACACACAAAAGGAAACGGGGTCCCCTCCACACATCTGCCCCGGGCTGAAAAAAAAGGGGCGGGCCCCCTTCCTGCCCGCTGCCCCTGAGTAAACCTTATCACAGGGAAAGCCCCACTTCGCCCATTCCACCCCTGAGCCTGGTTAACCCAAGGACCTCCTAGGTGACCGCATGCCCCCCCTCGGCAACCCCAGGGGACTCACCACCCTGTCAGGGGTTTAAAAACCCTGACACTCCACCCGCGGAAGCAAGCCCCCGCCCGGGAAAAGGAGCCGTTAAATAAAAAGGGGGACTTTCGCCATCCCCGGCGGGAGGAGCTCAGTTTGGCACCCAAATCCCCGTTTTAGCAAAAATAAACCCAAAAAACCCAAAGGGCCCATTTTCCCATTATCCGCCTTAATTTCTTTCTCTCGTGCCGCTCACAATAGGTGTATAAATATATAATAAAATTATATTAATTTTTATATATAATATATATATATATATTTTAAATATAAAATATATAAAATATATATATTTTATGTTTTATATTATATAATATATAAAATATATATATATATATATATACTTTTAATAATATATATATATATATATATAAAAATTACATATATATATATATATATTATAATATATTTTAATATAAAATATTTTATATATATTATATATATTGATGAACCTTTGCCATATAAATAAGGACAATGAGAAGGGAACCCGGGACTTATTTAGCTTACTTGAGGAAATTTTTTATCAAAGGGATTTTGGAGGACTGTGAGGTTAAAAGGGACTAGGCGAAAAAACAGAAGATCTAAAAGAAAGGACATGTGCCCCTTGGAGAGGTTTAAACCCCCGGGTAGCAAGCAGGAATTAGGGGTGGGCTTCTTAGTTCACCCCCCGTTTAGAAAAGGGAAAATTTGTGGAATTCTATAAACATAAGCGAAAAGAGTGGGTTCATTAAAAAATAAAAATAAAAAAATAGGACAAACTTAAAAATGTTCAAGTCTATGCTTTCCCAACCCGCAGCCACCCTGATGAAGAAAAAGAGAGCTTCTATGAAGATGTTCATTTTTGCCCCGCGAGAGAGTAAAAAAAACCCATTTCACAATAATAATGGGAGATTTTAATGCAAAAATAGGGGAAAAAGACAGTAGGAGAAAAACCCCAATAGGGAATCACGGAAAGGTTTCTAGGAATGAGAGGGGACAAAGTAGTTTTATTTTTCGGAAAGGGTCGATCATCAAAATCCTGGGAAAACATTTTTCGAAAAAAGACTAGAGCGGAAGGGACTTTTAAGTCGCCCTCTTACATCAAAAAAAGGGAAAATTTACTTCATAATTTTAAATAGACCGGGTTTAGGGAAAAAAAGTGAAGTTAAATTTAAAAAAAAGAAAGTTGGCAGCGACCATGAATGGTCAGAGGCCCCAAATTAAACTACACCCCAGGAGGGGGAAAAGGGGTAAACTCATACGAAAACCCCCCGGGCCCGATTTTTTTGCTAACTTTAAGACCAGGGGCGGGCAGAATTTTAACCCCAAATCCAAAAAAATTTTTCACTTCTTTAGCGGGCGAAGATCTCAACATTTTTCCCCCAAAACAACAAACAGTTTAATGAATTAATAAAAGGGAAACTGCATAAAAAGTAAAGGGGGTGATCGTCAAAACAAAAACTCCCGCAAGTTTCGGGAAAAAAATAAAGAGCTTATGCAAAAACGTAGGGTCAGAAAAAATCGTCAATCAGGGAAAAGATAAATTAGCCGAAACTTTAAAAAAACTATAAAAAAAAAGAAGAGGGAAGAAAAGTACGGAAATTCAATACTCAAATAATAAATTAAACCCGTGATAAACAGGTAATAGCAAAGAAAAAAAAAGTTTTAAAAGGGGACTCGGTTTGGGAGAAATCAATTTTATGCAAAAAAGAAACCCGGGGCGGAGAAATAAAAATACAATAAGAATGGGAAAACAAAAAGAATAGTGGAGGATTCTAAGGATCTATACAACTCAAATGAACAGCCATGGAAAAGCGAATTTGGGGTAATAGAGACGTACCAAATCACAAAAGAAGAAAAAAAAGAGTGCTTAAAGGAAAGAAGAGGGGGAAAAAACCGGGGGGAAAAATGGAATTTGTATAGACCTTATAATAGATGCAGGAGAAATTGCAAAAGGGGAAATTTGCCAAAACTTTTTTAAAAAATGCCTTATCAAAAAGGGAAAAATCCCAAAGCCTGGAAAAATGCAAAAAATTGTTTTGATACTAAAAAAGGGGGCAAAAAGGGTCTAAAAAACTACCGGGGCCAAAAGGGTCCTTTCAGCTACTTTCAAATTATTCACCCAAAAAACATCACAACTCGAAATTTTGACCGTCCGGATTCTAACCAGCCAAGAAACCCGGGGGCTTCGCAGTGGATTTCAACAACAGACCACATCCACACGCTCACCCAAAAAAAAGGAAAAAAAAAAACGAAATAGGAAACCACTGTGTATGGAAATTTACGATTACCCCCCCCCCAAAAGGCATTTGACTCTGTTTGAGAACCAGCAGTACTAGAAGCTATCCGAAAACAGGGAAATGAGGAGGATATTGTAAAAAAAAACGGAAGATTAAAACAAAGATGGGAAAAGGGAACCATCAAGCCCACTTCCCAAAACCCAAAAATACCCAAATTAAAAAAAGGGGTTAGACAGGGTGATACCATCTCACCAAAAAATGTTTTCAGCTTTGTCTTGAGGAAATATTAAAAAAACTAGAGTGGAATGGAAAGGGGTTTAAGATAGGAGAGAATATCTAAAAAACCTAAAATTTGCCCGATGATATTGGGTTTTCTTTAGTGGGAAACTGCAAAAAGAAATGCAGCAACTAATAAAAGATCCCAAATTTGAGAAAAATCTGGGGAAAAACGGAATTCGGAAAGAACAAGAAAAAGACTAAGATCCTGTTTAAAAGTAGAGTTCAGTTCGAAACCCCCCGGGTTTTAAAAAAAAAAAGACAAGGCGAATACTAGAGGTAGGGACAAATATTTTTTACCTAGGGGCAACTCGGGACAGACAAAAATTTAGCGGGAAAAGGGGAAAATTTAAACGAAGCATCAGTTAGGAGGAGCGCCTTTTGGCAGACAAAAGTAGCATACTAAGAGGTTTTTTTGCCATTATGTTTTTAAAAAAAAGTCTTTTAAACCCAAAGGTTTACCAGTTATGAAAATTTGGATCAGAAACATGGACTACAACCAAAAATTTCGGGAGAGGAAATAATAAGTGCCCAGAGAGGGGTGGAAAAAAACTGATGCTGGGGAAATTTGCCTAAGAGATAGGATGAGGGCGAAAGGGATCAGGGAAAAGACAAAAAAAGAAGATATACTTGCGAGCACCCAAAAAAAAAAAATGGCGGGACAGGATAACAGTGGACAA
>NW_023664437.1:46359-48679 GCF_015228065.2 Penaeus monodon
TGGCATTCTCGATTACGAAAAAGGGTTCGCTCTGTAGAGACCCAATACTAGAACTTCCGAAAAAAGGGAGTGAGGGGGTATATTTAAAATCTGGAAATATAAAAGATGGGCACAACCTCAAGCTCCCCTCCGAACCGACAAAATACCCAATTAAAAAAATTTTAGACAGGGCGATACCATCTCCCAAAACTGTTTACGTGTCTTGAGGAAAATTAAAAAAGCTAGGTGGAATGGAAAGGGGACAAGAAAGGGGACGAATATCTAAAAAAAACCCCAGATTGCAGATATTTGTTCTCTTCAGTGAAACTGCAAAAAAAAGCGCAACAATAAAGATCTAAAAAAGAGAAAATCTGAAAATCGACTTCGGTGAACAAAAAAAACTAAATCATGTTTTAAAAGTAGGTTCATTTTGAACAGATACAAGTACGGCGAAGTACTAAGGGGTGGAAATATTTATACCCAGGGCAATCTTTCAGACAAACACATCTAGCGAAAAGGGAAAATTTAAGCGACGCCTCAGTCTGGCTGGAGCGCCTTTGGGAGACACATAGCATACTAAGAGGTTCTTTGCCCTTATGTTTAAAAAAAAAGTCTTTAACCAATGTCCTACCAGTTATACCTATGGGTCAAAACTGGAACAAACCAAATTTCTGGAGGAACAAAAAGTCCCAGAGAGGGGTGGAAAGACTGTCTGGGAAAAGCCTAAAAGATAGGATGAGGGGGACGTGGGTCGGGGAACAGACAAAATAGAAGATATACTTGCGAGCATCAAAAAGAAAAAGTGGCGGAGACAGGATAACAGATGGACAAAGATGTAACAGACTGGGCTATAGATAATATAAAAGACCAAAGGGCCAGACCAATGACGAAATTTGGGGGCGAGACTGAAACAAAAAACCAAGACAGACAAAGTTGGAAAGATTGGGAGAGGACTACGTCCTGCAGTGGACTGACCCGGCTGATGATGATGATGATGATGATATATATATATATATATATATATATATATATATATATATATATATATATATATATACATATAAAATTATATATACTTATATATATATATATATATATATATATATTAATAATAAAATATATATATATTTTTATGTGTGGTGTGTGTGTTTTGTGTGTGTGTGTGTGGTGTGTGTGTATGTGTGTGTGTGGTGTGTGTGGGGTGTGTGTATGTGTGTGTGTGTGTGTGTGTGTGTGTGTGTGTGTGTGTGTGTGTTGTGTGTGTGTGTTTATATATATATATAAAATATATATTATATATATATATATATATATATTTTTATTGTGTGTGTGTGTGTGTGTTGTGTGTGTGTGTGGTGTATATATATATATATTTTATATATATATATATATATATATATATATATCTATATATATTATATATATAAATATATATATATATAATATAATATATATATGTATATAATATATATATAATATATATATATATTTTATTGATGTGTGTGTGTGTGTGTGTGTGTGTGTGTGGGGGTGGGGTGTGTGTGTTGTGTGTGTGTGTGTGTATGTATGTATGTTGTACACACACACACCCATGCAGTATGTGTATATTTATGTATGCATGTGCATATATATATGTGTGTGTGTGTGTGGGCGTGTCTTCATACACCATACACGCAAAATGCAGTTTTGGGAGGAAGGCCCGTAAATGGCCTTATTTTTTTTCTTTGCATATGAAAGTATAGTTTAATTTCATAGTAGTCAGATCCCAAGGTCTCCCATTAGAAGTCGCCAGACAGAATCACACCTCGTAACATCGTATTTCCATTGCATCAGCCGGCTAATTCCCATCTGCTTTGACATTACAGGTCCGGATAGCAATCTCTCCTTCCTGTCAACATGCAACAACGGGCACCTTCGCAACTTTACATGTTATGCCGAATCCTGAATAGCTGGCCAAACACACATTCAACATATGCCGTTTCTAGTATTTTCCTTTTCATGACGGAACCTTGCTTGACCTTTAAACGCTAAATTTTCCTTTTTTGTGCATTTCCCCCTATTGCGTCCCTTTTGGTCTTTTCCTCTGAGGGGGATTTCTAGAACTGCTGAATTTATCTTAGTCTTTTGTGGGGAAATGAATATTGAAAACTTGAAATAGCAAGCAAGTCCGTAGATTATGATTTTGAATAAGAAATGTTGTCTTTTTTTTTACAACTTAAATGAGTGGAATAATAACAATTCTTTGCCCCTTGTTTTGTTTTCATTTAGTTTTCTAAAATTTTTACCATTTGACTATCTACATCCGTTTTCGAAGCCTGCATATATCGGCAGTAATTTTTTT
>NW_023664438.1:0-13826 GCF_015228065.2 Penaeus monodon
ACTTTCAATCATTATTATCGTTATCATCATCTTATCATCTTCATCATTATCATCCATTTATTGCAATTATTATATCATTATTGCAATGTTATCATTATTATTGCAATTATGGAGTTATAGTATATATTTTTGCAATAATACTAATAACCACAACAATAATAATAGTAATAACAATAATAATAACAATAATAACGATTTTATAATAATTTTTTATATCATTATCTTAATTAGTATCGTTATTACTGTAATTATTACTGTTATAATAATTATTTTTGCAATTATACTACCAGTACAAATAATAATAATGATAATAATAACAAAAATAATACTAATAACAATAATAATAATAAAATTTTAATAATATTCAAATGTTATCAAAATTCTCTTTATTCTCACTTTTATCATCATTATTGTTATGATTAATACAATTCTGGTAATTATTATCTTTATTACCCTAATAATTGCCGAAATCACCAAAGAAATCGAAAAAACGTCATTTTGGAGTATACTCTCAAAAGGCTATATTTCGCTAGATTTTGCCGCTTTTTCGACTTTGGGAATGTTTTTCTTATACCTTTTTTATATTATATATGGACACAATTCCTCTTATTATCATCATCGTTATCATGATTATCATCATTATTATCGTTATCATTATCATCATTATCATCATTATCATCATCATTATCATCATTATTGCAATTATTATCATCATTATTGCAATTGTTATCATTATTATTGCAATTATTGGAGTTATAGTATATATTTTTGCAATAATACTAATAACCACAACAATAATAATAGTAATAACAAAAATAATACAAGTAATAACGATTTTATAATAATTATTTATATCATTATCTTAATTAGTATCGTTATTACTGAAATTATTACTGTTATAATAATTATTTTTGCAATTATACTACCAGTACAAATAATAATAAGAAAAATAATAAATAAAATTTACTAATAACTTAATTTAACATTTCTTAATTATTATTTATTAAAAATTATTTTAAATTTATACAGAAATAATAATTTTTAAAATAATATAATAAAATATTATAAAATGTTATATAATAAAAATAATAATTATAATTTTATATTTAAAATAATAAAAATTTAATAATAATAATAAATTTAAATAATTAATAATAATAAATTATAAAAATTTATTAATATATAATATTTTAATAATAAAATTTAATATAATAATTAATAATAATTGGAATAAAAAATGAAAAAATTTTTTATTTACTTAAACATATTTGTGATTTCCTTTTTGAATTTTAAATTTTTTCCTATATTTTTTTTAAAAAACACAAAAAAATCAAAAATTATTTGATTATCACAATTATCGTTTTAAATTCATTTCATCATTTATTTTCTATCTTTATATTATTGCAATTTTCATTATTTTCAATGTTATCATTATTATTCAATTATTGGTTATTATATATTTTCAATAATATCCCAAAAAAAAATAATGTAATAAACATATATAATTAAAACATTTTATTAAAAATTTTTATTTATTATTTAATTAGTAGTTATTGTAAATTTTTTTGAATAATAAAAATAAAACAACCCTAAAATAATAAAATATAATAAAAAATAAATATAATAAAAATTTATAACATAATTATTATTATTTATACTTATACTTTTATTATTATTATTTTTAAAGAATAATAATTTTAATAAAACTTAATAATAAAATACATATAATAATAATAATAATAATAATAAAAATAATTTTAATAATATTCGTTATCAAAATTCTCTTTTATTCTCACTTTTTCATCCATTATTTGTTATGAATTAATCAATTCTGGTAATTATTATCATTATTACCCTATAATTGCCGCAATCACCAAAGAAATCGAAAAACGTCATTGTGGAGTATACTTCTCAAAGGCCTATATTTCGCTTAGAATTTTGCCGCTTTTTCTACTTTTGGGAATGTTTTTCTTATACCTTGTTTATATTATATATGGAACACAATTCTGTTATTATCGATCATCATTTCATGTTATCATCATTATTATCGTTATTCATCATCATTATCATCTTTACATTATCATCATTATCATCATTATTGCAATTATAATCTCGGTGTATTGCAATTGTTATATTATGTGCAGTTGCAATTATTGGAGTTATCGTATGATCAGTTGGTTGGTTTTTGCATAATATAATAACCGACAAGCGGATATTAATAGTAGAATAACAATAATAATAACATTATAACATTTTATGATATTATTTATATCATTATCTTAATTAGTATCTTTATTACTGTAATTATTACTGTCATAATAATTATTTTTGTTGCAATTATACTACCAGTACAGGCTAATAATAGGGGCTGTGTAATACATAACAATAATGCCTACTAATAGGAGAACAATATTATAACCACTACTTATTTTATTATACTTATCCTATTATTATTTATTGTTATTTTAACAGATATAAATAGATTTTTTGGCGTATACTAAGAAATTAAGATAATAGTATAATAATAATACTAATACTAATAATAATAATAATAATAATTAATAATAAAAATACTAATATATAATAATAATATACTATATAATACATTTAATAATATTCAAATGTGATCAAATTCTCTTTATTCTCACTTTTATCATCATTCTTGTTTATGATTAATAAAATTCTGTAATTATTATCATTATTACCCTAATATTGCCGAAGCACCCAAAGAAATCGAAAAAACGTCATTTTGGAGTATACTCTCAAAGGCTATATTTCGCTAGATTTTTGCCGCTTTTTCGACTTTTGGAATGTTTTTTCTATACCTTTTTTATATGAGATATGGACACAATTCCTGTATATCATCATCATTATCAAGATTATTTCATTATTTATCGTATCATCATCATTATCATCATTATCATCATTATCATCATTATTAAGTCGCGGGGGTCGATTATCATCATTATTGCAATTATTAATCATCATTATTGCAAATTGTTATCATTATTCTTGCAATTATTAGAGTTATAGTATATATTTTTGCCATAATAACTATAACCAACCAATAATATATTATAAACAATAATAATAACAATAATACGATTTTATAATAATATTTATATCATTATCTTAATGAGTATCGTTTATTACTGTATTATTACTGGTTATAATAATTATTTTTGCATTTATACTACCAATAACAAATAATAATACTGATAATATAACAATAATAATACTAATAACAATATTATAACACACTAGCATTATTATTCTTATCTAACTTATTATTATTATTGTTATATTACAGATATAATAGATGTTTTTGCAATGATACTAATACTTACGATAATAGTAATAATATAATATAATAATAATATAATAATAATAATAATGAATAAGAATAATAATAAAATATAATAATAATAATATAATAATAGAAATAATAATAATAATAATTTTTAATAATATTCAAATGTTATCAACATTCTCTTTATTCTCACTTTTATCATCATTATTGTTATGATTAATAACAATTCCGGGTAATTATTATCAGTTATTCCCTAATAAATTGCCGAAATCACCAAAGAAATCGAAAAAACTCAATTTTGGAGTATACTCTCAAAAGCTATAATTTCGCTAGATTTTTGCCGCTTTTTTCGACTTTTGGAATGTTTTTCTATACCTTTTTTATATTATATATGGCCATTCCTGTGATTATCATCATCATATCTGTTTCATCATTATTTCGTTTCATCATCATTATCATCATTATCTCATCTTATCATAATTATTGGGGCAATTATTATCATATTATTGCCATTATTTATCATTATTATTGCAATTATTGGAGTTATAGTAATATATTTTTGCAAATAATACTAATACCCAAACATAATACTAGTAATAACCATAATAATAACCATAAACGATTTTATAATAATTATTTATATCATTATCTTCACTAGTATCGTTTTATTACTGTAATTATTACTGTTTTAATATTATTTTTGAATTAGACTACCATACAAATAATAAATAATGTAATAATAACAATAATAATACTAATAACAATCATTATACCCACTAGCATTATTATTATTATCCTTATACTTTGTATTCATTATTGTTTTATACAGATATAACTGATTTTTTGGCAATGAGGCTAAATAATTAAGATAATAGTAATAATAATAATAATAATAAGAATAAGAATAATAATGATAATAATAATAATAATAATAATTAATAATATAATTTTAATAAGAAATTACAACATGTTTTATGAAATTCCTTTTAGTCTCACTTTTATCATCATTATTGTTCTGATTATACAATTCCTTGGTAATTATTATCAATTATTACCCTAATAATTGCCGAATCACCAAAGAAATCGAAAAAACGTCATTGTGGAGGATACTCTCAAAAGGCTAGATTTCGCTAGAGTTTGCCGCTTTTGCGAGTTTTGGGAAGGTTTTTGCTATACCTTTTTTATATATATATATGAACACATTCCTGTTAGTATCATGCATCATTATCATGATTTCATCATTATTATCGTTATCATCATCATTTCATCATTGTCATCATTACATCATCATTATCATCAATTATGCATTATTATCATCATTATTGCAGATTGTTTATCATTATTTAGGCAATTTTGGAGTTATACTATATTATTTTTGCAATAATACTTAACCACAACAATAATAATAGTAATAACCAATAATAGATAACAATAATAACTATTTTATAATAATTATTTATATCATTATCTTATTCGTATCGTTTATTACTGTAATTTTACTGTTTAATAATTATTTTTGCATTATACTACCATTAGCAAATATAATAAAATGATAATAATTAACATATAATACTAATAAACATATTATAACCACTGAGCATTATTATTATTATACGTTATACTAATTATATTATTGTTATTTATTACAGATTAATAGCTTTTTGGCAATGTACTAATTTAAGACAATAATGTATAATAATATAATATAATAATAATAATACTAATAATAATGAATAAATAATAATATAATAATATTAATAAGAATATAAATTTAATAAATTCATGTTATCAAAATTCGCTTTATTCTCACTTTTATCATCATTATTTGGTATATTAATTACAATTCTGGTAATTATTATCCATTTATTACCCTATAATTGCCGAAATCACCAAAGAAATCGAAAAAACTGGTCTTTTGGAGTATACTCTCCAAAGGCTATATTTTCTGCTAGACTTTTGCCGCTTTTTCTACTTTTGGGAATGGTTTTCTTATACCTTTTTTATATTTTATATGGACAACATTCCTGTTATTATCATCATCAATTATCATGATTATCATCATTATTATCCGTTACATCATCAATTATCATCATTATCTCATTATCTCATCATTATCATCATTATTGCAATTACTTATCATCATTATTGCAATTGTTATCATTATTTATTAGCAATTATTGAGTTATAGTCTATATTTTTGCAATAATACTAATAACCACAACAATAATAATAGTACATACAATAATATAACAATATAACGATTTTATAATATTTTTATATCATTAATTAACTGTATCGATATTAACTGTAATTATTACTGTTTATAATAATTATTTGTGCATTATACTACCAGTACATATAATAATAATGATAGATAATAACAATAATAATACTAATAACAAATATAAACCACTAGCCTTATATTATTCTACTCTATACTTATTATTATTATTGTTATTATTACAGATATAAAGATTTTTTTGGCAATGATACTAATAATTAAGAATAATAGTAATAATAATAATATAATAATAATAAATAATAATAATAATAATAATAATATAATAAGAATCATAATAATAATTTTAATAATATTCCAAATGTTTCAAAATCCTTTTTCTCTATTTTTATCATCATATTGTTATGATTAATACAAATTCTGGTAATTATTATCATTTTATCCTAATAATTGCCGAAATCACCAAAGAAATATCGAAAAAACGTCCATTTTGGAGTATACTCTCAAAGGCTTATTTCGCTAGATTTTGCCGCTTTTTCGACTTTTGGGAATGTTTTTTCTTATACCTTTTTTTAAATTATAGATGGACCATTCCTTATGTATCATCTCATTATCATGATTATCATCATTATTTGCGTTATCATCATCATTATCTCATTATCATCATTATCATCATCATTATCATCATTATTGCAATTATTATCATCATTATTGCAATTGTTATCATTATTATTGCAATTATTGGAGTTCATAGTATATCTTTTTTCAATAATACTAATAACCACAACCATAAGAATAGTAAGAACAATAATAATAACAATAATAACGCTTCTATAAATAATTATTTATATCATTATCTTAATTATTATCGTTAATACTGTAATTATTAATGTTATAATATTTATTTTGCACTTATAACTACCATCAATAATAATAATGATAATATAACTATATAATACTAATAACAATATTATACCACTATCTTATTATATTATACTTGTCTTATTATTATTATTGTTATTATTACAGATATAATAGATTTTTTTGGCAATGATACTAATAATTAGATAATAGTAATAATAATATAATAATAATATAATAATATATATAATACTAATAATATACTAATATAAAATAATAATGAATAATTTTATAATATTCAAATGTTATCAAAATTCTCTTTATTCTCACTTTTCATCATATTGTTATGGTTAAACAATTCTGGTAATTATTATCATTATTACCCTATAATTGCCGAATCACCAAAGAAATCGAAAAACGTCATATTGGGAGTATACTCTGAAAAGGCTATATTTCGCTAGATTTTGGCGCTTTTTTTCGACTTTTGGAATGTTTTTTCTATACTTTTTTATATTATATATGGAGCACATTCCTGTTATTATCATCTCTTATCTAGATTATCATCATTATTATCTTATCATCATCATTTATCATCATCTCATCATTATCATCATCATTATCATCATTTATTGCAATTATTTTCATGCATTCTTGCAATTGTTTTATCATTATTATTGCAATTAATTGGAGTTATAGTATATATTTTTGCAATAAACTAATACCACACCAATAATAATAGTAATAAACAATATAATAACAAATAATAACGATTTAATAATAGTAATTTATATCATTATCTTAATTAGTATCGTTATTACTGTAATTATTACGGATATAATATTTTTTTGCAAATTAATACTACGTACAAATAATAATAATTGATAATAATAACAAATAATAATACTAATAACAATATTGAACCACTACATTAATTATTAGTATACTTATACTTATTATTAGTATTGTTATTATTTACAGATATATAGATTTTTGTGCAATGATACTAATATTAAGATAATCATACATGATAATAATAATAATAATAATATAATAATATAATAATAATATAAAGGGGGGGGGGGTTGATAATACTAATAATCATATAATAATAATAGATTTAATAATATTCAAATGTTATCAAAATTCTCTTTATTCATCACTTTTAATCATCATTATTGTTATGATTATACAATTCTGGTAATTATTATCAATGATTACCCTAATAATTGCCGAAATTCAACCAAGAAATCGAAAAACCGTCTTTTTGGAGTAATACTTTCACAAGGCTATATTTCGCTAATTTTTGCCGCTTTTCGACTTTTGGGGAATGTTTTTCTTATATATCCTTTTTTATATTATATTGGGACACAATTCCTGTTATTATCATCATCATTATCATATCTCATTATTATCGTTATCATCATTCATTATCATCATTATCAATCTTATCATCATCATTATCATCATTATTGCCATTATTATCATCATTATTGCAATTGTTTCATTATATTGCATTATTGAGTTATAGTATATATTTTTTGCATAATCTAATAACCACAACAACAATATAATAGTAATAACAGAATTAATAACATAATAACGATTTTATAATAATGATTTTATATCATTATCTTAATTAGTATAGTTTTATTACTGTAATTATTTACTGTTAGAATAATTATTTTTGCAATTAAACTACCAGTACAAATAATATAATGATAATAATCATATAATACTAATAACAATATATAACCACTAGCATTATTATTATATACTTCTACTTATTATTATTTTGTTATTATTACAGATCTAATAATTTTTTTGGCAATGATACAATAATTAAATAATAGATAATAATAATAATAATAATTAATAATAATAATAATAATAATAATAATGATATAATAAAATAATAGAATAATAATAATTTTAATATATTCAAATTATCAAAATTCTCTTTATTCTCACTTTTATTCATCATTATGGTTATGATTAATACAATTCTGGTAATTATTATCAATTATTACCTAATAATTGCCGAAATCACCAAAGAAATCGAAAAAACGTCATTTTGGAGTATACTTTCAAAAGGCTATATTTCGCTAGATTTTGCCGCTTTTTCGGACTTTTGGGATGTTTTTGCTTATACCTTTTTTATATTATATATGGACACAATTCCTGTTATTATCATCATCATTTTTTTTTTTTTTTTTTGAGGGGGGGGGGGGGGGGGTTTTTTTGTTTTTTTGGGGTTTTTTTTTTTTTTTTTTTTTTTTTTTTATCATGATTATCAGTTATTATCGTTATCGATCATCATTATCATCATTAGCATCATTATCATCATCATTATCATCATTATTGCAATTATTATCATCATTATTGGGCAATTGGTTATCATTATTATTGCAATTATTGGAGTTTATAGTATATATTTTGCAAAATAGCTAATAACCACAACAATACTACATAGTAATAACATAATATACAATAATAACGATTTTATTATCTTATTTATATCATTATCTTAATTAGTATCGTTATTACCTGTATTATTATGTTATATAATTATTTTTTGGCAATTATACGACCAGTTCAAATATTATAATGATAATAATACCAATAATAATACTAATAACAATATTAATAGTACCACTAGCATTATTATTATTATACTTATATTATTATTATTATTGTTATTATTTACAGAGATAATAGATTTTTTGGGCAATGATTACTTATAATTAAGATAATCGTAATAATAATAATAATAATAATATAATAATAATAATAATAATCCTTAATAATATTCTTATCAAATTCTCTTTATTCTCACTTTTATCATCATTATTGTTTTATGATTAATCATTCTGGTATTAATTATTCGATTATTACCCTAAATATTGCCGAAATTCACCAAAGAAATCGAAAAAACGTCATTTTGGACTATACTCTCAAAAGGCTATATTTCGCTAATTTTGCCGCTTTTTCGACTTTTGGGAATGTTTTTCTTATTACCTTTTTTATATTATATATGGAGCACAATTCCTGTTATTATCATAAACATTATCATGATTATCATCATTATTATACGTTATCATCATCTTATCATCATTATCATCATTATCATCAGCATTATCACTCATTATTGCAATTATTACATCATTATTGCAATTGTTTATCATTATTATTGCTTCATTGGAGTTATAGTATAATATTTTTTGCATAAATACTACTACCACAACAATAATAATAGTAATAACAATAATAATAACATAATAACGATTTTAATAATAATTATTTATATCATTATCTTAATTAGTATCGTATTACTGTAATTATTCGTTTAATAATTATTTTTGCAATTATACTACCAGTACATATAATAATAATGATAAATAACAATAATAATACGAATAACATATTATAACCACTAGCATTATTTATTTATTATACTTATACTTATTATTCTTATTGTTTATTATTACAGATAATAATAGACTTTTTGGCAATGATGACCTAATAATTAGATAATAGTAATAATAATAATAATAATATAATAAGATAATAATATAATAATAATAGAATAATAATAATAATAATATAATAATAATAATAATTTTAATAATATTCAATGTTTATCAAAATTCTCTTTATTCTCCTTTTACATCATTCTATGTTTATCATTAATACAATTCTGGTAATTTATTATCATTATTACCCCTAATAATTGCCGAAATCACCAAAGAAAGCGAAAAAAACTCATTTGGGTATACTCCTCAAAAGGCTATATTTCGCTAGATTTTGGCCGCTTTTTTTCGACTTTGGGAATGTTTTTCTTTACCTTTTTTTATATTATATAGGGACAGAACAATTCCTGTTTATTATCATCATCATTATCATGATTATCATCATTATTTTCGTTATCATCATCATTTATCATCATTATCTCATTTCATCCCAATAAAAAAAAATTAATCATCATTATTGCAAATATTATCACCATATTGGCATTGTTTTATCATTATTAGTGCAATTATTGAGTTATAAGTATATATTTTTTTTTTGCATAAACTAATAACCACAACAATAATAATTATAACAATAATATACCAATAATAACGATTCTGTAATAATTATTTATAATCATTATCTTAATTCATATCCGTTAAAGACTTAATTATTACTGTTTATAATTATTTTTGCATTATACTACCAGTACAAATAATAATAATGATAATAATAACAATAATAATACTAATACAATATTATAAAACCCACTAGCATTATTATTATTATACTTTGTACTTATTATTATTATTGTTATTTTTATTTTTTTTTTAGGGGGTTTTTTGGGGGTTTTTTTTTTAATTATTACAGATTATAGATTTTTTGGCAATGATACTACATAATTTAAGATACTAGTACTATATAATAATATAATTAATACATAATAATAATAATAATAATAATACTAATAATAAAATATAATTTTAATAATAGTTCAAATGTTATCAAAATTCTCTTTAATTCTCACTTTTTATCATCATTTTTAGTTATGATTAATACAATTCTGGTACTTAATTTATCATTTTCCCCTAATAATGCGAAATCCCCAAAGAAATCGAACAAACGTCATTTTTGGAGTATACTCTGAAAAGGCGATATTTCGCTAGATTTTGGCGCTTTTTCGACTTTTGGGAATGTTTTTTCTTATACCTTTTTTTATTATATATGGACCACAATTCATGTTATTATCATCATCATTATCATGATTATCATCATTATTATCGTTATCAGCATCATTATCATCATTATCATCATTATCATCATCATTATCATCATTATTGCAAATTATTATCATCATTAGTGCAATTGTTATCATTAGTATGGCAATTATTGGAGTTATGTATATATTTTTGCAATAATACTAATAACCACACAATAATAATAGTAATAACAATAATAATAACAATAATAATACTAATAACAATATTATAACCACTAGCATTATTATTATTATACTTATACTTATTATTATTATTGTTATTATTACAGATATAATAGATTTTTTGCCAATGATACTAATAATTAGAATATAATATAATATATAATAATAATAATATAATAATAATAATAATAATAATAATAATAATAATAATAATAATAATAATCAATGTTATCAAAATTCTCTTTATTCTCACTTTTATCATCATTATTGTTATGATTAATACAATTCTGGTAATTATTATCATTATTACCCTAATAATTGCCGAAATCACCAAAAAATCGAAAAAACTCATTTTGGAGTATACTCCTAAAAGGCTATATTTCGTTACATTTTGAGCTTTTTCGACTTTTGGGAATGTTTTTCTTATACCCTTTTTATATTATATATGGACACAATTCCTGTTATTATCATCATCATTATCATGATTATCATCATTATTATCGTTATCATCATCATTATCATCATTATCATCATTATCATCATCTATCATCATTATTGCAATTATTATCATCATATTGCAATTGTTATCATTATTATTGCATTATTGGAGTTATAGTATATATTTTTGCAATAATACTATAACCACAACAATAATATAGTAATAACAATAATATAACAATAATAACGATTTTATATAATTATTTATATCATTATCTAATTAGTATCGTTATTACTGTAATTATTATGTTATAAATAATTATTTTTGCAATTATACTACCAGTACAAATAATAATAATATATAATAACAATAATAATACTAATACAATATTACACCACTAGCATTATTATTATTATACTTATACTTATTATTATTATTGTTATTATTACAGATATAAAAGATTTTTTAGTAATATCTAATAATTAAGATATATAATAATATAATAATAATATAATAATAATAATAATAATAATAATATAATAATATAATATAATAATAATAATAATAATAATTTTAATATATTCAATGTTATCAAAATTCTCTTTATTCTCACTTTTATCATCATTATTGTTATGATTAATACAATTCTGGTATATTATTATCATTATTACCCTAATAATTGCCGAAATCACCAAAGAATCGAAAAACGTCATTTTGGAGTATACTCTCAAAAGGCTATATTTCGCTAGATTTTGCCGCATTTTTCAACTTTTGGAATGTTTTTCTTATACCTTTTTTATTATATATGGACACAATTCCTGTTATTATCATCATCATTATCATGATTATCATCATTATATCGTTATCATCAATTATCATCATTATCATCATTATCATCATCATTATCATCATTATTGTCAATTATATCATCATTATTGCAATTGTTATCATTATTATTGCAATTATTGGAGTTATAGTATAATATTTTGCAATAATACTATAACCACAACATAATACTATAATAACAATAATAATAACAATAATAACGATTTTATAATATTATTTATATCATTATCTTAATTAGTATCGTTATTACTGTTATTATTACTGTTATAATAATTATTTTTGCAATTATACTACCAGTAAAAATAATATAATAATAAAATAATAATATAAATAACAATATTATAACCACTAGCTTATTATTATTATACTTATACTTATTATTATTATTGTTATTATTACAGATATAATAGATTTTTTGGCAATGATACTAAATATTAAGATATATAATAATAATATAGTAATAATATATATATATATAGAATATATAATAATAATATAATAATATAATAATAATAATAATTAATAATAATAATAATTTATATATTCAAATGTTATCAAATTCTCTTTATTCTCACTTTTATCATCATTATTGTTATGATTAATACAATTCTGGTAATTATAATCATTATTACCCTAATAATTGCCGAAATCACAAAGAAATCGAAAAAAACGTCATTTTGAGTATACTCTCAAAAGCATAATTTCGCTAGATTTTGCCGCTTTTTTCGACTTTTGGGAATGTTTTTCTTATACCTTTTTTATATTATATATGGACACAATTCCTGTTATTATCATCATCATTATCATTATTATCATCATTATTATAGTTATAATCCTCATTATCATCATTATCATCATTATCATCATCATTATCATCATTATTGCAATTATTATCGTCATTATTGCAATTGTTATCATTATTATTGCAATTATTGGAGTTATAGTATATATTTTTGCAATAATACTAATAACCAGAACAATAATAATAGTAATAACAATAATAATAACAATAATAACGATTTTATAATAATTATTTATATCATTATCTTAATTAGTATCGTTATTACTGTAATTATTAATGTTATAATAATTATTTTTGCAATTATACTACCAGTACAAATAATAATAATGATAAATAACAATAATACATAACAATATTATAACCATAGCTATTATTATATTA
>NW_023664439.1:0-7500 GCF_015228065.2 Penaeus monodon
ACAAATAAATACAACCGAATTAAAAACCTAATCTAACATAACAAACAGGACAAAGTAACTAAACCTATTCTAATCTAATACAACCGAATAAACCTAACCTAGCCTAACCAAATCTAACCGAACTAAACTTAATATAACCTTAACTAACCTAACGTATCCTAAACTAACTAAACCTATGCTAACATAAAATAACATAATCTATCTCACCTAAACGTCATCTAACCTAACCAAGGCCAACCTACCCAACTTATATAAAACTAACCTAACCTAACCTAACTATACCTAACAAAACGTACCCTAACCAAATTTAACTTATTTAAACCTATCCTAACGTAATATAACAAAACGCAATGAAATCTAACGTGACTTAACCTAACCAAGATACTAGGCAGGTAGATACACAAATAGATAGATGGGACGGTAAGAAGGCTGACTAGATAACTAGGTAGGTAGATACGTAGGTAAGTAGATAGAAGTGTAGTTAGGAAGGTAGGTAGATAGCCAATTATCTAACTGGACATATAAATTATACAAATATACATACTTATACACACAGAAACACATACACATATAAATAAATAAATAAATAAATGGATTTATATATATATATATATATATATATATATATATTATATATATATATATATATATATATATATATATATATATATATATATATCTATATATATATATATTTGTGTGTGTGTGTGTGTGTGTGTGTGTGTGTGTGTGTGTGTATGTATATATATATATGTACATACACACACCTAATATATGTACATATATGTATATATTTTTTCATATACATGTGCGTGTATGTGTGTGTGTGTGTGTGTGTGGCTCTGACCCCGCCCACCTCTCATGCTGGCCGCACCCCCAACAGCATGAGGCTCTGCCCCCTCGGCGCCTTTCTTCCCACAGCCACACCTTCAACTGCACTAAAGCTCCGCCCTCACATACAGGCTCGACCAATGACATTCCCAAGGAGGAGGGGGAAGTGGGGCTCGACGAGGAAGGAGGCCCGCCATTGGATCATCCAGCGGGAGTCTTCTCCCATTGGCTGGAACGACGACGCTGCTCGAGGGCGCAGCCGGGAGACTGGGAAAGGAACAAAAGGGAAGAACGATCCAATAAACAACAAAAAGGGAAGAATAACAAAAAAAAAACAAAAGGAAAAAGGGGAAGAGCGACCCCAAAAAAACGAACATAAGGGAAGAATAACAAAAAAAAGGAAAACAAAGGGAAAGAGCGATCTAAAAAAAATAAACAATAAGAAGGAATAAAATTAAATAATATATGAAAAAAGAAAAATTTTGAATTAATAGAAAAAGGAAAGGGGAAAAAAAAAAAAAAAAAAAAAAAAACAAAAAAAAAAAAAAAAAAATATATATATATATATATATAATTTTTTATATATTATTTTAAAATTATATATATTTATATATTTATTTTATTGCAAAAAAAAACAATACATGAAGACGATAAAAGTAAGATTAAAAAAAAAAGGAAAAAAATAAAAAAGTGAAAAATTTTTAGAACTAAAAAGATTAAAAAAACTGGAAGGGGAAACAAAAATCAATAACTGAAAAATTGATTGCAAAAAAACTAAAAATATAAAATTTGAAAAAATAAAATAACACTACGGTTAAAAAAAAAATAATAAAATAAGGAAAAAATTCATAAAAAAAGATATTGAAAAAATGATAAGTCAATATATCAAAAATAAAAAAAATTTAAAAAATAATAAATCAACACTAAAATGTAAAAATAAAATAAAAAATAAATCAATCTAAAAATGGTAAGTGATAAAAAACAATACAATAAAAATAATATATCTAATTATGAATAAATAAAAACCATAATATAAAAAAATTTTATAAAATAAATAGGAAAATAAACAAAAATGATAATAAAAAACACTTATTCGCTTATCTTTTCCCTCTCCTTATTAGTGGGGATTAATGGGGGAAATTTGGGGCCCCGGGCCGGTCATAATCTCTGCTAAATGGGATTAGACATAAACCGAATGAAAAATTTAACAAGGATTTCATTATTAACGGAAGCAATTGCGTATCATAAATCGTCCAATTACGAAATTTCCCCTGTTGACTGAATCAAACGATTAAATTTAATAATAAAAAATAAATTATAAATTTCAATTCTTTTTCATTTTAATTGATTATCATCATTATAAAATAAACTCAAAGATCAAAATTTAAAAAACAAAATCAATAATAAAAACATACTCTCTATCAAAACGTTTTTCATGCGGAGTCAAAAGGAAAATACATCATATGGCACCAAATGACAGAATAAATACCAAATGAAAATATTGCCCAGAATACATTAAAAACAAATGACAAAGGGGCACCCTAAATGGCAATATGACAACCGAATGACAATAGGCACCGAAATGACAATTATACTACCGTAAAAATAAGAGTATTAAAATAAAAAATATTAATAAAAAAAAAAAAAAAATTTTAAAAACGACTATTTTTAAATTTTTTATTAACTTTTTAAATTACATTTTTGTTATTATTACTGTTATGATTTTTTTTTTAAATAATACAAATAAGTAATGATAATAAAAATAATAATGAAAATAATAATATAAGATAATAAATAATAATAATAAAAATAAAGTATATATGATGATAATAATAATAATAATATAATAAAATAATAAATAAAAATAATAAAATAATAAAAATAATAATATAATAAAAATATGATAATTTTAAATAATATTAAAACATCAATGTCATCAAAATTCTCTTTTTCCATTTTTATCATCTTATTGCCAGATTAATAGATTCGGGTAATTATTATCATTTTTACCCTAATATTGCTAAAATCATCAAAGAAATCGAAAAAAAAACATAAATTTTGAGTACACTCCAAAAGGCTATTTTTTCGTAGTTTTCCCGTTTTTTTTTGATTTTTTTGGATTTTTTTTTTTTTTTACATTTTTATCATAGGGACACAATTTCCCATTATTATCATCATTAAAAATTTGATTATCATATTTTATCGTTTCATCATCCTTTCGTCTTATATACAATATAATAACATATATATAAAATTATATAATAATTATATAAAATATATGATATATATTAAATATATATATTATATATATATATAAAAAATATATATTAAAATATTGTTATAAAATATATTATATATATATTATATAAATGTATTTTTAAAATTATATAATATAAAATTAATATATTATAATTGTATTTTAAAAAATTTTTAAATTTAAAAATATATATATAATAATATTATATATATATATATATATTATATATTTTATATATAAAATTTTTTATTTTTTATTATTTTTATATAATATATATATATATTATAAAAATGATAAGATAGAAAATTAGAGCCCCCACCCCCAACCCTTTTGCCCGATTTTGTCGTGGGGGGGTTTAGGAGGCGGAGACGGGGACCCAATGATGGGGAACTCCCCCCCCTTGGGACTCGCCCTCGACCACTAATTTTTCATGGTCTTTTTTTTCCCTTTCCCACTTTTCTTTTGCCCCCTTCACCAAAACCCCTTCGCTACCACCTCCAAAGGTGTTAGAGCCGTGCTGAAAGGATAAAGGGGCCCCTTTGTCCCAGTCCTAACGGCCGAGGGACCCAGGGGCAGGGTTTCCCCTATTTGGGTCCCTCCCCTTGACTGGGGTGGACTGTTTTTACCCCCCCAAAATAATCCTGCTTCCTGGCCGTAATAAAACCTTCCCCATATTAGGGGGAAATAGGCTTGCCCCTTTATCAAATACCCCAACGATGTAAACCCACCCATTCCCTGACCCCAGGCTCCCCCTTTGACCACGGCTCCGAACCTGAAAATAACTACCCCCTTTCATCCCTACTAGTACAGAAACCAACTAAACCCTTAAGAACTTTTTCCACCCCCCTGCTAAACTTCAACACCTCTCCCCCACAACCTCCAACATAAACTGCCCCATCCTCCTTTTAATCCTTTTCAGCCTTATTGCCCCCCTCTCCTAACCAAGTCCCTCAACACTACCCCATCTTCGTCCGCCCCGCCCTTCTACTACCCTACTCTACAAAAACTTAAATACTCCCTTTAGCGCAGCCCAAAAGGGGACAGATTTTTCGTGATCCCTCCCACAGCCCCCTACTCTGACAACACCCTTCTTTTCAACAATGTCCCCAAAAAACGTAGGAAAAGCTCTTTCCGTAGCCGCCCACCACTCCCTCTTGTCACAGTCATCCAAAAAGAAAGCTATAGCATTAACAAAACTAACTGCCTATAGGGGTAACCTCACCTTGCGAACCCCTCCAACCCTCAATACTTGCACCGGAACAGTTTTAAATCTCCCCGCAAATTGCCCAATCTATGAAAAAATTGGTAGTTTGTGGGAAGACCTACTTCCCCTTTCTCACAACATGATGCAACTCAGTAAATCACTCCATTCCCCCCAGGGTCATCGAAAAAAAACCCCCACAAACATACCCAAAAATTCCTTCCGTAGACATGCCCTTTCCCCTTTAACGCTAAATGGGAGGAGAATCCCCCCTGTTCGCCCATACCAACCCCTCCAAGTCAGTCCCAAAAATTTGTTGGCTCTAGGACACCCGCCAAACTTGCCGTTTCCCACCAATGCCCACTATGTGCCCAACCTGGCCATAAACCCTCAACTGCTCTGCATAATCACGCACATGTGCCAACTGTGGCGGCCCCCCCATGTGTTTTTTTTAGGGGCTGTCCCGCCCCACAAATTTAAACTGAGGTAGCAAATCTCAATTCAAAATTGGACTCCACTACGTGAACCAGACAGGAAACACGTCGACGTGGTTTTCCCCCCTTACTCCTTACTCCATAAAACTGCTCTTCTACCAATTCTCCTAAACCCCCCCCCCCTACATCTAACTCCCCCCCCTTCTCCCCTCATAAAATTTTTTCCCTCCTAAATCCAGACACTCCCAAAACTCTACTACAGAACTTCAATCCCAAACAACCCCAACACCCTTTCCCCCCTCCCCCCTCGCACTATCCATAACAAAAAAAAAAACGCTCCCCCCTTCTTCCCCCACCACACAATCACCCCCCACCCTTCCCTTTTCTCCTATGCTTTAGACATCAGTCCTTCTTCCCCCCCTCACAAGAAATCCTTTATCCCCCAAACTCCCCAAACCACTCTCAGAAGAAAAAATTTTAAAATATTTAAAAATTTCTTAATAAAACTGACACCAAAACCCCCAATCTTACAAATGGGCCCTCCCCACTCCAAGTAATGCTGATATTCACCTCCTAACGATATCCCCCCCCCACACCCTATCCTGTACCCCCTCCCCAAACCCGTTTTATCCCCCCCGACCCCAACCCCCCCCCTTTGGGGGAAACCCCCGCATCCATGCGGCGATTGGTGTGTGCACTTGCACTGTTTTATATATAAAATTATATATAAAATATATTATTATAATTATATATATATATATATATATCATATATATATTATACCATAATGTTTTTTATTTTATCTACATCATATATATTATATAATTTTTTTTATGTATAAACTACATCACATCTCTCTATCATCTATCTACCTATCTTATATACATATATATGTATGTAGTAGTATTGTGTAAAAACATAAATACATACATGATATACATATTATATATATTATATTTATAAATTATATTAATATATACATTGTATATAATATAAATTTAATATATTATATATATATATAAATTATTATAATTATAAAAATTTTAACAATGTTATATAATATATATTTATATATATATATAAAATTTTATATATTGTATATATATAAAATAATTATATTTTATTTCGTATACATAAATCATCACACACACCTCATATATATATATATAATTATTATATATATATATAATAATATAATTATTTATATATATATTATATATATCTTTTTTTTATTTATTTATTTTTTATTAATACATATTTTTATTTCATATAAATATATGCGTACTACATAGCTAAAAATATATATATATATATATTATATATATAATTTCAATATATAATCATAATATATATATATATTATATAATATAATATATATATATTTATATGTATCAAAAAATCATACATAATATATATATATATATAATTTAATTTATATTAAAATTATTATATTTTCTTAATTAAAACACAACAAAACCCACTATAAATCCCCTATTATATATATTTTTATATATATTATATTATATAATATATATTTTGTTGTGTGGTTTGTGGTGTGTGTTGTGTGGGGGTGGTGTGTGTGTGTGTGTGTGTGTGTGTTTGTGTGTGTTGGGTGGGTGTCGGTGCTGTGTGTGTGTGTGGGGGTGTGTCTGTCTTTATATTATATATATATATCATATATTCAATTCACAACACAAGACCCCCCACCACACCCAACCCACACCACCCACACACCCACACACACCAATATATATATATATATAAAATATATATTATATAATATATATATATATATAATTTATATTTTTATTTATATATTATTTACATTTACATATACACAAACACACACACGCAATTTGTGTGTGTGTGTGTGTGTTTGTGTATAAATAACATATACACCTTACGCAACCACACACCACACACACACACACACACACACCTAAAACACCACACACCACACACACACACACACACACACCCACAAATTTTATATAGATATATATATATATATATAATATTATATAATATATATATAATTATGAATCCATGGCTGTTCGTCTTTGCTGCCCCCCAGGGCCTGCCCGTTTTTCACAAACCCTTCCCTTTCCTTAAAGTGTTTCCAAAAATGTCGCATTCCCCGCGAGGTTCCGGGCCCACCCGCCGTTACGTTGCTACACACAGGGCCTTACCCACAATTACAACCTCCTGCCTTGTTCCCTTTCAGCAAAACCACAGCGAGCTCATTGCAACCCGCGCCCAAATGCCGCAAGGACACCCCCCAAGTTCACAACAACCGCAAGCTCGCCCCAACGGCTACGTGGGTGCCTCGAACACAAAGCCCCCCCTCGAAATAGCCCCTTTTGGGGTATATATTATATGAAAAGGGTCATATATAATATTATATATTATAATTATTATATATATATTATAATTATATAATATTATATTTATTATAAATAATAAACAAATAAATATATATATACATATATATAATGTATATATGCATATAAATTAATATTATATATTATATATATATATTTTTATATATTAAAAATATAATTCATATTATGAATATATTATTTTATAAAAAATATTATATATTTTTTTTTATATTATATAATATAAAAATTTATATAAATATATTTCCAAATGAAAATGTATTTTCTATATCTATCTATCTATCTATCTTTTATATATTATCATATATATAATTTAATAATAAAATATATATATTAAAAATTTTTTATGCATTTTATATATATTAATATTATATTATA
>NW_023664439.1:10000-13825 GCF_015228065.2 Penaeus monodon
CCCCCCCCCACAACCCACACAAAAAAAAAAAAAAAAAAAAAAAAAGATATATATTTTTTTTTTATTATAAAAATTTAATATATATTAAAATTTTTTATATTATTTATTTTTTATTTTTTTTTTGTTTTATTTTAATATAAAATTTATATATATAAAATTTTAATATATTATTATTTTATGTTATAATAATTTTATTATTATTTTTTAATGGTACTATATATAAAAATAATATATATATATATATTAATATATATTATTCTTTATTCCCTTTATTTATATAAATTAAAATTTTTTATAATAAATAAAAAATTAATAAATATAATATTATATATTTTATATATATATATATTATTATATAATATATATAAATTTTAATATTATTATATATATAATTTTTTTTATTATTATTATACAAATATAATTATAATATTATATATATACTATATAATATTTATTTTTTTTTTAAAATTTTATATATAATTATATACTTTTATATAATATAATATATATTATATATATATATATATTATTATATTATATTAATTTTATTATACAATTATTATATATTATTTATTTTATTATTTAAAAATAATATGTATACATGTATGTTTTATGTATATCACATATCTCTACATTATAATTAATTGATAGGTAGATAGATAGATAGAAGTGTAATGTGAATTACAGTATAAAAAAATATTATAATATATATTATGTATGTATAAATATAATATACAATATTGTAATATATATTATGTATTATATATATATTATTATATATTATATTAATATATTATATATATATATATATAAAAATCAGTGCAAGTGCCACCCAATCGCCGCATGCGAGTGCGGGGGTTCATCCAAATTGGGGGGGGTTGGGGTGGGGGGGGAGAACGTGTTGGGAGGGGGTACGAGGATGGGGTTAGGGGGATATCGTTAGGGGATGAATATCAGCAGTTATTTGGGTGTGGAAGGGCAGTTTTTTAAGATTTGGAGGTTGAGTGTCATTTTTATTAAATAATTTTTAATATTTTTAAAATTTTTCTTCTGGGGGGTTTGGTTGGGGGTTTTGGGGATAAGGATTTCTTGTAGGGGGGAAAAGAGGACTGATGTCTCAACATAGGAGCAAAGGAAGGTGGAGGGGATTTGTGGAGGGGGAAAGGGGTGGAGCGTTTGTTCTTCTGTTTTTGGATGTGGAGGGGGGAGGGGGGGTTTGGGGTTTTAGTGGTGTTGAATTCTGTATAAGTTTGGGGTGTCTGGGTTTTTGGATGCAAAAAGTTTGACTGAGGAAAGGGAAAAGGGGAGTTAATGTGGGGGGGGGTTTGGAAATTGGGAATAGCATATTACTGGGTAAGGATAAGGAAACCCCGTCGACTCTTCCTGTCTGGCTTCCGTATGTGAGTCCAAGTTTGAATCTGAGAGTTGCTACCCCAACTTAAATTTGTGCGGGACAGCCCTATAAAACACATTATGGGGGCCGCCCCAGTTGGCACAGGCTGATTATGCAACTTTAGATCGGTTATGGCCGGTTGGGCCAAAATGGGCTCTGGCTGTGGAACGGCAATGTTTGGGTGGGTGTCCAGACCCAACAATTTTTGGGACTGACTTTGGGGGAGGTTTGGGATGGCGAACAGGGGGGATTCTCCTCCATTAGACTTAAGGGAAGGGCATGTCTACGGGAAGTAATTTTGGCTATGTTAGTGGGGTTTCTTTCGTACCTCTGGGGGGGAAAGGGGTAGCATTGTACTGTGTTCTCAATCTGTGAGACAGGGAAGTAGGTCTTCTCCCAATCTCCAATCTTTGTCATAGATTGGGCAATTTGCTGGGGGGAAATTTAAAAGTTTCCCGGGGCAAAATATTTAGGGTTGGATGGGGTTTTGCAAGGATGAGGTTACCATATAGGCCCTTAGTTTTGTTAAACTATAGCTTGCTTTTCGGATGTTACTGTGACAAACGGGAGTGGGGCGGGTCGGGCTACGAAAGAGACTTTACCTACTTGTTTTTTTGGGGACATTGTTGGAAGAGAAGGGTTTGTCAAGTAGGGGCTGTGGGAGGGGCACGAAAAACTGTCCCATTTGGGTGCGCTAAAGAAGTATTCAAGATTGTTGTAAAAGGGGGGATAGAAGGCGGGGCGTGACGAAGATGGGTAGTGTTTAGGGGCGTTGTGGGTTTGGAGAGGTGGGGGAAAAAAGGCTGTAAGGTTTAATAAGGAGGGTGGGGGGTTGAGTTGGGGTTTGTGGGGGAGAGGTGTTGAAATTGACATGCGGGAGAGTGGAAAAGTTCCTTGGGGTTGATTGTTGGTTCTGGGACTAGTAGGCATTTTAAAGGGGGGAGTTATTGCAGTGTTCGGGGCCTGGGCAAAGGGGAAACCTGGGTCAGGGAAAACGGGTGGGTTTCATCGTTGGGCTATTTGTAAAAGGGGGGCCTCATTGCCCCTAATATGGGGATAGGTTTTTTTTACGGGGCCCTGGGAAGCATGGTTAGTTGGGGTAAAAACTCCCACCCTATCAAGGGCTGGTAAATAAAACGGGGGTACCGTCCCATGGCTCCCCCCTGGCCGTTTGGGCTGGACAAAGTCACCCTTTTTCCTTTTTAGCCGGCTCTCCCACCTTAAGGTGGATAGCAGAGGGGTTTGGGGGAAAGGGGCAAAACAAAAGTGGGAAGGAAAAAAAAAAACCATGCAAATTAGTTGAGTCGAGGGGTGAGTCCCAAAGGGTTTGGGATTTTTCCCCTCATTGGGTCCCAGCCCGCCTCCTAACCCCCCCACAAACTCGGGGAAGGGATTGGGGGGGGGGGGCTCTATTCTATCATCTATTATCTATATATATTTATATATTATTAATATATTAAATAATATATAATATATATTTTATATATATATATATATATATATATATATATATATTATAACAAATATATATAGCATATAAATAAAAAATTTTATATATACATATATATATATATATATAAATTTATATTTTTTTGTATTTATATATTTTTATTTATATATATATTATATTTATATATATATATTTATATTATATAATTTTATATTATATATATTTTATTTTATTATTATCATTATATTTATATTATTTATATATATTTTTTATTATGTATATATATATGTTATATGAAAGATAAGGGTGATGATAAGATAATAATGATATAAATATTATAAAAAATTTGAATAATACTGGAAATTGTGTCCAATTTATAAAAAAGGGAAAAGAAAAAAAAACCAAAGTCGAAAAGCGGCAAAATCAGCAAAAAAGCCTTTTTAGAGTGTCTCAAAAATTTATGTTTTTTTTTTTATTTCTTTGATGATTTTAGCAATTATTAGGTAATAATGAAATAAATTTCCCGAATTCTATTTTCATGGCAATATGATGATAAAATGAAATAAAGAAATTTTGATGACATTTGATGATTTTAAAATTTTTTTAAAATTATCATTATTATTTTTATTATTATTTATTTTTTTTTATTATTAAATTTTTATTTTCTTATTATTATTATTTTTTATTATTATTATTTTATCTCATTTATTTCTATCATTTTTATTATTATTTTATTATTTTCATTATTATTATTATTATATTATTATTTTTTTATTCATTACTCTCATTTGTATTATTTCCAAAAAATATCTAACAGTAATATAACAATAAAAGATAATAATAATTAATAATAAAATTAATAGTCGTTTTAATATTGTTTATTTTTATTAATATTGTTTTACATCTTTCTTTTTTTTTACTGGTAGTAAATTTATTTGGTCCAATTTTCGGTTTTCATTATTTGGGGCCCCTTTTTTTTTTC
>NW_023664441.1:0-13825 GCF_015228065.2 Penaeus monodon
CTTTTAGGTAATCATTCTCTCTTATTTTATCCGGCTTGGGACCACACTTGACTTAGCGGGGCTTGGCACCCATGGCTTAGGCAGCAAACGGTGAAGTTCCTGCCCAAGGGAAAAAACCGGCGGTCGGTGACTCAAACCTTCGAACTCAGATTGCCGTCGTGACATTTGAGTCCGACGCTCTACCATTCGACTACCGGGGCCTTGCGATCATGTGCTTCCATGATTTTTCTTGGCAATTTAGAGCGGTGGTTTGCCATTGCCTTCCCCCCGGGTGTTTTTTTTTTCCGAGTCACCATCTCTATTTACCCGGCACTGACTTGGGCTGATTTGGTCCCCCAGTGGCTGGGCAGGCAATCGGGTGAAGTTCCTTGCCTAAGGGAAACAACGCGGCGGTCGGTGACTCGAACCCTCGACTCAGTTGCCGTCGTGACAGTCTTGAGTCCGACGCTCTAACCATTCGGCCACCGCGGCCCCATATATATATATATATATATATATATATATATTTTATATATATATAATATATATAAAATATATTTATGTGTAGTATCTATGTGTGTGGTATGTATCTATCTATCTTTCTGTCTATCAAATCTACCTATACTTTGTGCTTACACCACACACACACACACACACACACCCACACACACACATATATATATATATATATATATAATATTTTTATAAAATTATGATATATATATTATAATATATATATATATTATATATGGGGGCCGAGGTGGCCGAATGGTTAGAGCGTCGGACTCAAGACTGTCACGACGGCAATCTGAGTTCGAGGGTTGGGTGTCACCGGCGCGTTGTTTTCCAGTGGGCAAGGAACTTCACCTCGATTGCCTGCCTAGCCACTGGGGGGCCAAGCCACTAAAAATCAGTGCCGGTAAATAGAGATGGTGACTCGATAAAAAAAAAAAAAAAAAAAAAAAAAAAAAAAAAAAAACACCGGGCGGAAGGCAATGGCAAACCACCGCTCTAAATTTCTAAGAAAAAATCATGGAAGCCCATTATAGAAGATGGATGTGTGCCCATCTTCTATTTGCTGGTTACTGGTGTCTTATCTCTTTGGGGAGAATTTGTTGTGGGTGTGAGTGCCCACAGGTATGGCTGGGTGTTGGTAGTGAAGTCGGAAATCAATGGGGACCCGGGGCTGGCTCCCCAGTCGGCAAAGGACTGGGCAGTCCTTGTGGTGCTGTTTACTGTTGCCCGGGGTTCTGCTGGAGGATCGGGGAATGCTGATCTCGTTTTTCGGCTCTGCGGCTTAAATACACTAGCGCTGTGTAAGCGCGCAGGGAACGAGGGGAGCCCACTGTCCAATGAGCGCGGACATGGCTGTGGACCTGTGTGACCCAACCTGGGTAAATTTATGCTGAACTCCAGGTTGCGGGGTGTGCTGCTACAGGTACTCCCCCTCCAGAGAGTGAGCAAAGCGAGCGAGCGAAACCTTAACGTATCACTCCGTGGTCACCGTATAGAAGATGGATGGTGTGCACATCTTCGATTTGCGGGTTTACTGGTGTCTTATCTCTTTGGGGAGAATCTGTTGTGGGTGTGAGTCCCCCACAGGTATGGCTGGGTGCGAAGTGAAGTTGGAGATCACCGGGGGAGCCGGCTGGTCCCCAGTCGGCTAAGGACTGGGCGTCCTTGTGGTGCTGCTGCTGTTGTCAGGTTCTGCTGGAGGATCGGGATTGCTGATCTCGTTTTTTTCGGCTCTGCGGCTTAAATACACTAGCGCTGTGTAAGCGCGCAGGAACGAGGGGAGCCCACTGTCCAATGAGCGCGGCCCATGGCTGTGGACCTGTGTGACCCAACCGGGGGTAACTATGCTGAACTCCAGGTTGCGGGGTCGTGCTGCTACACCATGATCGTCAAGGCCGCGGTGGCCGAATGGTTAGAGCGTCGGACTCAAGACTGTCACGACGGCAATCTGAATTCGAAGGTACGAGTTACCGACCGCCGCGTTGTTCCTTTGGGCAAGGAAACCCTTCACCTCGATTGCCTACCTAGCCCACTGGGGGGCCCAAAGCCAGCCCAAGTCAAGTGCTGGTCCCAAGCCCGGATAAATAGAGAAAATGATTACCTAAAAAGGTGGCCGGGGGACCCCTGAAATTGTACAACGTGTACAGCAGGCCACACTGTAGTAGCTTAGACATCAGCCAGGTATGTGCTTCCGCAGCACACGACCGAGTGATCATAGGGGGAGACTTCAATGCACACCACCCCCATCCTGGCTCCCTGCAGGGAAAACGGATGCGGCTGGCCGTCACATAGCCAACGTGCCTCGAGAACATTCCCCGAGATCGCTCTCCTCAACAGCCAGGAGCCAAACGCATGTAAGAGGAGGGGTCCTAAAACCTCACCCTGGCCACTGCGACTCTGGTGGAGAGGATTGGCTGGCGTGTCGATGAGACCGTCACTAGTACCATTATGGCACTATAACAACCCTCATGGATAGTGGCCCGCCGAAATACCACGACCGAATCCAAGATGGAAAACAGAAAAGGGCCCAAACTGGCAGGCGTTCCAGAGCGCCTTGGCCCGCTGTCTGAGAAGCAATAAAACCCCACACAGAGGGAAATGTGGAAGTGCTACAAGCCAGACTTGTAAATGCCATTGATGAGGCAGCCTCACGGGACCATACCCAAACTCGACCCGGGTCCAGGAGTCACAAGGACGCCTGGTACTTCAATGACGAGATTAGGGAGGTCAACCACAGGTAAACATGTGCCGAAAACATTTCCAAAGGCAAAGAACCCCCGACAACCTAGCCCTCCTAAGGGAGGCGGTGAGGGATGCCAAGGAACTGCCAGCAGAGTGAGGCAGAAAAGTGGCTGGAATGGTGTGAGTCTTTCGATCACCGTACCACCCCTCTCAGAGCTATGGCAACGGGTAAAGCGAGCCACCAGCCGCTCAGCCCCGAGATGCACGCACCACGACCCCAGGCAGAGGGCCAACAGACTGGCGCAAGGTTTCTCTGCGAAAACCCGAGCAGCGACAGTCTGCCAGCCGAACTGAGGGCAAGACAAGAACGCCTACAACCAGACAGACTTGCTCACATCAGAGAAAGGGCAGGCCGAACCCGATAACTCAGACGTTATCTTTTCTCTGAGGGAACTAAGAGATGCACACAAGCCAGTCGCAACTCAGCCCCGGGCGATGACGGGATCTCGTACCCCATCATCTCCCGCCTGGGACGGGTAGGTGAGCTTGCATTCCTGCACCTCATCAACAGGTCCGGGGAACTTCCACTCTACCCCAGAGCTGGAAGAGGGCGACCATAGTTCCCAGCCCTAAACCCAAAGGAGCCGGGAAGTACCCGCCCCATCTCTCTCCTCGGGCTGTCTGGCCAAGACTGCCGAGAGTAGGTACTGACCGGCTCCAATGGAAAATGGGAGCCCCACACGAACACCTCCACGGGTTCACCGGGGGCATGAGCACAGCGCACAGCATACCCCACGCTCTTGAGCACAATAAACCCCCGGGCGCATCTGTGGGCAGTATTCCTTGACCTGGAGAAGGCTTTCGAATTGGCAAGTCCTCTTGCCATTCAGGAGAGCCTGATCCAAAAAGGAATCAGAGGTAAGCTCTTGGCTTGGATAGGTGACTACTTTACGAATAGAACAGCCGAGTCAAATTCCAAGGTCACCTATCACAGCACATGCCACTAAAAATGGAACCCCAAACAGGGTGGGGTTCTCAGCCCAAAGCCCTATTTAACACACAAATGTCCTGTATCCTCAACATAAACCTCCCAGTGGGGTGCAAGTTTTCATCTCCTATGCGACGACCCTTGCTATCATCTCCACTGGAGCACACTGCCTAAACAAAGCCCAGCGTTGTCTGGACTTGGTATCCGAGGAGTGTTGCAGGACAGGACTAAAGATCTCTGCAGGCCAAACCCAAAGGGCCCATGGCTTTGAGACAGGAGTTCAAGGCACAAGTCTGAAAATCCAGGGAATGGACTTGGAGTGGGTTCAGGAACCTGTACCTTGGGGAAAAGGATAGACCGGACCCTCTCCTTCCGCCAGGAGGTCCAGTACCTGGTTGACCGAACAAAGGCAAGGCTGTCTGTCATGAGATAATGGTGGAAGACGCATAGGGGCCAGACACAGGGTACTAAGATCATTCTACGTACATGCTGTCAGGCCCATTGTAGACTATGCCTCCCTCGCTCTGATTGGCATCAAGAGAAATATAAAGACCGATTGGAGACAGTCCAAACGAAGCCGCCAGGGTCTTCTGGGTGCCCCAAGGTGGGCGAAGGTCCTCAACCTCCTAGTGGGGACAAACCTTCTCCCCTTGGCCTCACGAATTGATCTAACGGCAGCCCAATTCTTATCCAAGGTCATCCAGGCTCCCAGGAACACAAACCTAAGACCAAAATAGTCAGACGCCTAGAACAAGATAACGAGCTGTTTGCAAACAACTCCTGGCTGTCTCACAAAAGCCAGGGTGCTAATACGCCATCAGCTCAAGAACCACTACTGGCCAAGGGCATGGACTCCCCACACCCTGACTTTGTCGAAGCTCCGCCGTGGGCACAAACCTCGATAGAGTTTCTCGGTCATGAGACTGGCAAGCAAAAAGAATGAATATTGCACGCCTAGCCTAAAGGCAGAAACCCAGAGGGTCATTGCAACCATCACCCCTCCGGGGGGCCTGACATATTACACAGACGGATTTGGTCGATCCCTTGACCCACACTGCAGGCCCGGCTTTGCAGCAAGGGATGCCACAATATCCATGAGGGTAACCAGACAACGCCTCCTCGCTACAGGCAGAGGTAGTTGCTATCATGGGGGCACTGAGACACGCGTTTCCCGGGGAAAAGGTCACGTGGTCAACACACAGACTCCAAAGGAGCCGTCGACTGTCTTCAGCAGCGCTCACCCACTGACAACATCTACCTCCTGACAACCATCGGCACAATAACACAAAGGATGCTTGCTCAGGGTAGAAGAATTATCATAAACTGGGTTCCCAGCCATATAGGGATCAGAGGCAATGAGCTTGCTGACAGATTAGCCGAAATCGGGCCCGGGGGATGCCCCCAAATCCATGATAATACCCTCAGAGCCGAAGTTTCTTAGGAGGAAGTGTACGGTGACGGCCAACTCCTTCCTCCTGCAGCTTCACAGAGAGGAAACGAGACATACCCCCTCGGCCAGCTGGTACTCAGATGCCACAGGCTATGAACCACTGGCACCCCTCTGAAATAAACAACAGAGGTACCGAAGTCATTCTGCACAGAATGCGCCTAGGTTACCACTGTGCTGGCAGATCATACAAACCATAGAACATGAAGAGAGGTGTTGCATGCATTGCGGCGAGCCGAAAACGCCACACTGATACACTACTTTGGGGAATTGCGTGCACCACGCAATTCCTAAGACAACCCCACAGAACACAGCCGTCGTGCTGGTAAAGAGATTATGCGAGATGCTTACACCACGGCTACAGGAGCGCCTGCTGGCAATCCACCGCCACGGTAAGCACCGAGTGTCAGACCAACAAATGAGACAGCCATAAAAAGCTGACACAGGCCGGGCCATAAGTGAAAGGCCCGGGCGAAGCCAGAACTTCGCAAATCTCAAGCAAGCAAGCAACCTAAAAAGGTACCACTGGCACTCTCCGTGGAAAGGAACTGGGGACTCTACCACGTACTCACTCCAAGAGCATCACAACATGAAAACTACAATTAAGTATCATGCTGTGACCACGGCGGCTCAGACATGAACCTACCCTTAAAAGAAGAAGATATATATATCTATATATTATATAATATATTTTATATAATATATATATATATATATATATTATATATAATTATAACACACATAATTATATGTATATAAATAAATATACATATTTATTTTATACTATACATATACTTATTGTGGTATTTTTATCTATCCTCCTCTCTGTGTATATCTATCATATATGTATGTAAACCACACACACCCCACACACACACACAAAACTCATATATATTTTATATATATATATATATATATATAATATATATATTTTATATATATATATATATATATAAAAATATGTGTGTGTGTGTGTGTGTGTTTGTATAATGATAGGTAGATAGATAGACACTAGAAAGATAGATGGACAAACACACAAGTGTATGTGCATATATACATATATATATATATATATATATATATATATATATATATATATATATATATAATATATATATAAACCCTATGTATATACACATTTACATACATACATACATATATGTATATTTTATATATATACATATATTATAAAATATATATATATATATATATTTTAATTTTAAAATATATATATATATATATATATATATATACTTGTATATGTGTGTGTATACATGTGGGGGGTAACTATCTATATATTTATGTTGTGTGGGATATATTTATATATTTTGGTTATATATACATATATAAATCTTATATTATATATATTATAAAATATTTTAAAATATATATATATATAATATAAATATATATATTGGTGTGTGTGTGTGTGTGTGTGTGGGGTGTATGTGTGTGTGTCTGCGTGTGTTTAGCGTATGTGCGTGTTTACATATATATATATATATATTATATATATATATATATATATTTTATATATATATTAAAATATATAATAATATATATAATTTTATATATATAATGCTCACACACACAGGGCTCCATGAAATGTTTTTGAAGGCGGTACAAGCATTTCAGTTTTTGATGACATTTAAACTACATGGGAAAATCTCTTAAGACTTTATTTCCATGATAAGATTCAACATAGTGTAACAAACATGTTCAATAAAAGTAAAAACATAAGTCATTATTTAATTATTTATCTATTTTAATCGAATGATTTTTTAAACGTTCACAATCATTTCTTTATTAATCAAAATAGGTATGTGCATTGCATAGTGTATATCGGGCTGTAGGTGGTAGCAAGTGCCTGTTCTCGAGGGGGATGAATGTTGCATGGGGTTTCTGTGGGGCCTTCCTCGGCTCCTGGGCCCGAACAAGGGGCCGGCTGAGTCCCCCTCATAGGCCATGTACACACACAGCACACCAAAACCCCACACAACACACACACACCACACACACACACACACACAATATAATATATATTTTAAGATATATATATATATTATATATTATTTTATATATATAAAATATATATATATGAGTTCTGTATGTATGTATATATATGTATATGTATATGTATATATATAATATATATTTTATTATTATATATTATATATATATATAAAATAATTACATACAAATATAATATATAGATGGAGAGATAGATAGAACTATATAACCCAAATATTATTATATATATATATAATATATTTATATATAATATATATATATATATATATATTTATATAATATACACACACAACACCCCCAAAACACACACACACACACACACACACACACACACACATATATATATTTATATATATATTATAAAATATTATATATATATATATATATATATATATAGAGAGAGAGAGAGAGAGAGGAGAGAGAGAGAGAGAGAGAGAGAGAGAGAGGAGAGAGATGGAGAGATAGATAGATACATATATACACAGCAAAATATATATATATATATATATATATATATATAATATATATATATATTATATATATATATATATATATATATGTATGTATGTATCCTTTTGCGTGATAATCTTTTGAATTTCTTCGCCTTTTTTTATACTTCCTCGCGGAACCCCTGGTGTCGGTCTCCAGAACTCCGCACAAGAGGAATCGCTGTTCTGTACCCTCAGCTTGAGACTGCCTTCCGTTCTCTCTTTCTGTGTGTTTTGTATAATCCACTTTATTATTTTATTTTCGTTATGGGGTAAATGTACTAAAGAAAAAATGTCTGTGTTTTAATCTGGGGGATAGTAAATCAGCAAGAACAGTGATATGATAAATATGTATTTTCATAACCATCTCACGAACAAGTGCAGCAGCTGATAATTCCCTTTCTGCCTTATAGATAACAAAATCGGACTTTACATAAAACGAAACAGCAATAAACCCATCTGCGCTGAGTCAAGGTGGTCTCCAAGTTCTATTGAAATTTCTCTCGTGGCCTGGATGGTACAGGAGAGAGCGATAAAGGTCAGGGTGTTCCAGAAAATATTTGGGCGCGTAGAACCGTTGGTCTGAATGTGTCACTCTTTTCAGTTGTAACTTGCCGTCAAACCATCTGTGTATGAAAAAAAAATCCTTTCTGCATTGGGTTTTTCCCTTTCGCTATCAGGATATGGGCCCTTAATTAAAAAAAAATAAATACCTATTATCATAGCGATAGCCAATTCTTTCACTTACAGAAACAACACATTCAGTGTACACAGCACTCTTACCTTCCCTGCCAAAGTCTTGAAGTGATATAAGTAATGTTTTTCTTTTCAGGATAGTCCCCCCAAATCGAGGTTTATCGTTGGCTTGAGCTGCATCCATTTTCTTTACTATGTTTGGGCGGGCTGAGGAAGAAGGGATAGAAGAGAATCAATTTAATTTATGCATGGCAACGGTGATGCGTGGAAGATGACATGCTGCTTAGCTTGTGATGTTGATCATGATGCCATCAATAAAAAGGGAGGGTGAAAGATTTAAAAAAATATCTATATATGTTAAGAGACATTATGCAGAACATCGAGGAAAATAAGATAGGTGGTAATTATTTAAAAAACTACGATGATGGTAATGAGGATAAAAAAGGGTAATATGAAAGAGCTCTATGAAACGGGCCCAGCCGCCGGGTGCCATTCGTGACGAACCTGAACACCAGGAGCAGTGCCATCCGGCGTAGTGCCCATCGTGCCCGCAACCCAATCCTTGACCAAGTGCCCCTCCTCTCGATACTTCTGAAAGGGACGCGGTGAGCTTCTCTTTTCTTCCAGGCGTCCTGTTTTGCGGATGTAGAAGGTGTTGTTGAGGAGCACCCGGCGCAGCATCCCGATCGTCGCCGCGGAATTGACGACGGTGAGTTTTTCCTTCTCGCCGCTGATCCAGTTCCAGAAGGTGTCGTCGGGGGGCATCTTCCAGGCGAAGCTGAAGACGTTCCAACGCAGCCCGAAGGCGACCGGCTCCGAGTAGCCGTCGTAGAGCCTGAGGAAGGCGGATGACCTCCCGCGACGGGATTTCGTCGGCGTCAGAGAGCACGAACAGGTCGTCTTCGCGGAGGCCCTTCAGGAGAGGCAGGCCCCTTTATCCCCATGTAGTCCTGAGTAGCGTCAGCTATCCAGCCACTTTCCTTGGCTTCCGCGGAGAAAAATCCCAGGTTTATATAAACCAACTTATCTTGAAAGTCGGACATATAACCTCGCTGGAATTTCTTTAAGAACTCGAGCTCTTTTCGTTCCCCGTGAGCCGTGTAGTTCGACTCGGCTATGAGGAAAACGTCCACCAAGTCATAGAGCTCGTGCATCCTCGCCTCAACATGGCGAACTCATGGTTGACGGGGGGGCCATTAACCAGCCTTCGGGGCACGAGGCGGCGTCGGAGGTGAGTCTCAGGATACGAAAACTTGTATTTCCCGTGCCACACTGCCTCCGGGATCCCGCAGTCTTCTCCGAAGTAATTTTTTATGACAATAGCATTTTTGCCCTTAAGTTTCGTTTTCTCCACGTCTGTTCCTTGTGCGAAGCAGGTCCTCCCGCCGAGATCGGGGAAAATACTGTCTGGTATCATCGACTATTACAAACTCTTCGGGGTTGCTTATGTTATAATTTTTTAAACTTATAATCAAGGCTTTTTGGGACAAGGTTTAAAATCCATTTTTGGGAAAATCAACTCTTTTACTAATTCCTTACCACTGTCTGCAGGTAAATGCACTTCTAAATCACTTTTAGGGATTTCTGCATTAAACAATCACCCCAAACGATTTTTTAAAAACTTGATGTTCTTTTTTTTCTATTTCCTTGTCTTGGAGAGAGTGCTTTTCTCCCTCCCTTTTTGTTTTTCACAATCCTCTCGAGATTCTCCTCTTCCTCTTCCCCTTGATCAAAATCCTCTTGCAGGATCCTGTAGGTGACGTACTCGTCCCCCGGAAGCCGCGCCCTAAATTTCAGGGTCGTCCTCGACTTCTTGATTTTTCGGGCGAGTTCCCTCCGCGAGATGGTCGGACGGTCGGAAGACGTCGTGAAGAAGAGGAGGAAATCTCCTACTCTCTGCACGTTCTCCTCCGGGAGCTCTGTGTCCCCGAGGGCGCCCATGATGCAGTACGGACACAAAGATGATCATCTGCCGACAAAGGTTTCGGGAAATTTAAACTGTTGAGTCTACCCTGATATAATTCTAATCACATATAAACACCTACTTAGATATTTCACATTTTGAAAAAATTCCATCTAAACAATATCAACCGCAGAACTTATATAGAAATTAGAACGCTTCAAGAGATAAACCCTGGAGTACCTGACGCAAAGAATTTCCTGCACGAGCCCCCAGAATCCCGCGCCCTCTCGCCAGACCGCTTGCGCCGCCACTCCGCCCGCACGGCCGCCAGGCCCTGGTAAGACAACGCTGGGTATCACTGGTGCTTCTTCGAATAGGGTTCATGTGTTTTAGTTAAAGTTTCGAAAATTTTTTTTCGTTTTTTGGGAAATTATGTTCTCTTTTTTTTTTTTTTTCTCCCTTCCAAATTCTCTTTTGCTTAATTTCTAATGCATACGTCGTTTTTTACCTTTTTCTTCAGTTCCAAAAAATTGTACTATATATTTTTTACATATATGTACAACATATCATATCTATATAAATATATACAAACCACACACACCACAAACACACACACACACACACATAAAATATATTTTTAATATATATATATATTATATATATATATATTATATATTAAAAATGGTGTATAAAATTTATTTGTGTATTCATTTTTATATTATTATATATATATATATATTTAATATTATATATATATTTATATATATATTTTATATATAATAAATATATATATTTTATATATATAATATACTTATATCACATACAACATATATATCACACATTTATTATTATATATATTATATATTATATATAATATATATATATATATTATATGTGTGGTGTGTGTGTGTGTGTGGGTGTGTTGTGTGTGTAAATATTTTTATTATGTATTTATATTTGTACTATATGTACACATATATATGACATATTTTTGGAACTGAAGAAAATGTAAAAGCGACTGTATGCATTAGTAAATTAAGCAAAAGAGAATTCTGGAAGGGAGAAATAAATAAAGAGAACATATATTTCCCAAAAATCGAATGAAAATATTTCGAAACTTTCATACTAAACACATGAACCTATTCAAGAAGCCCAGCTGTACCGAGCGTTCTCTTACCCCAGGCCTGGCGGCGCGTGGGGGCGATGCGGCGAAAGCGGTCCTGGCGAGAGGGCGCGGTGATTCTGGCGCTCGTGCGGGTAATTTTTTGCGTCAGGTACTCCAGGGTTTATCTCTTGAAGCTTCTAATTTCATATAAGTTCTGGGTTGATATTGTTTAAGGGGAATTTGTTCAAAATGTAAAATCATCTAAGTAGGTGTTTATATGTGATTAATTTACTCGGGGTAACTCAAAGCTTAATTCCCGAAACCTTTGTCGGCAATGACATCTTTGTGTCCGTACGGGGCATCATGGGCCCCCTGGGGGACACAGAGCCCCCGGGAGGGAACGTGCAGAGAGTAGGAGACTTCCTCCTCTTCTTCAGACTCCCGACCCTCCGACCATTGCGGAGGGGACTCGCCCGCAAATCAAAAGTCGAGGACGACCCTGTAATAGGGGGCGGCTTCCAGGACGAGTACGTCACCTACAGGGTCCTGCAAGGGATTTTGATCAAGGGAAGGGAAAGGGAATCTCAGAGGGTTGTGAATAACACAAGGGGGAGAAAAACACTCTCTCCAAGACAAGGAAATAGAAAAAGAAGAACACAAGTTGATATTCGCTTGGTGTGATTGTTAAGCAAAAACCCCAAAAATGTTTGAAGTGATTTTTCCTCGACAGTGGTAAGGAAATTTAAAAGATTTTATTCCAATAAAGGGTTTTCAAACCTTTTCCAAAAAGCCTTGATTAAAGTTTAAAAGTTATAACATAAGCAACCCAGAAGAGTTTGTAATAGTTCGATGATACCAGACAGTATTTCCTCGATCTCGGGGGGAGGACCTGCTTCGCACAAGGAACAGACGTGGAGAAACGAAACTTAAGGGCAAAAAATGCTATTGTCATAAACCCATTATTTTCGGAGAAGACTGCGGGATCCCGGAGGCAGTGTGGCACGGGAAATAACAAGTTTTCGTATCCTGAGACTCACCTCCGACGCCGCCTCGTGCCCCGAAGGCTGGTTATGGCCTCCCCGTCAACCTGAGTTCGCCATGTTTTGAGGCGAGGATGCACGACTCTATGACTTGGTGGACGTTTTCCTCATACCCGAGTCGAACTACACGGCTCACGGGGACCAAAAAAGAGCCGAGTTCTTAAAAAATTCCAGCGAGGTTAAAATGCCCCGACTTTCAAGATAAGTTGGTTTATATAAACCTGGGATTTTTCTCCGCGGAAGCCAAGGAAAGTGGCTGGATAGCTTGACGCCTACCTCAGGTACTACTTTGGGGATCAAGGGCCTGCCTCTCCTGAAGGGCCTCCGCAAGACGACCTTTTTCGTGCTCTCTGACGCCGACGAAATCCCGTCGCGGGAGGTCATCGCCTTCCTCAGCTCTACGAGGGCTACTCGGAGCCGTCGTCCTTCGGCTTGCGTTGGAACGTCTTCAGCTTCGCCTGGAAGTGCCCGCCGACGACACCTTCTGGAACTGGGTCAGCGGCGAGAAGGAAAAGCTCACCGTCGTCAAAATTCCGCGGCGACGATCGGGATGCTGCGCCGGTGCTCCTCAACAACCTTCTACATCCGCAAACAGGAGCCTGGAGAACGAGAAGCTCACCGCGTCCCCTGCAGAAGTATCGAGAGGGGGGGCACTTGGTCAAGGATTGGGTTGCGGGCACGATCGGCACTACGCCGGATGGCACTGCTCCTGGTGCTTCAGGTTCGTCACGAATGGCACCCGGCGGCTGCCTGTTTCATAGAGCTCTTTCATATTACCCTTGTTTTATCCTCATTACCATCATCGTAGTTGTTTAAATAATTACCACCTATCTTTTTACCTCGATGTTCTGCATAATGTCTCTTAACATATTATAGATTTTTTTTAAATCTTTCACATCCTTGATTGATGGCATCATGATCAACCCTCACAAGCTAAGCAGCATGTCATCTTCCAGCATCACCGTTTTCCACTGCATAATTAAAGATTCTCTTCTATCCCTTCTTCCTCAGCCCGCCAAACATAGTAAAGGAAAATGGGATGCAGCTCAAGCCAACGATAAACCTCGATGGGGGACTTCCTGAAAAGAAAAAAATTACTTTTTACACTTCAAGACTTTGGCAGGGAAGGTAAGAGCTTCTGTGTACACTTGAAAAGTGTTTTTTTCTGTAGTGAAAGAATTGGCTATCGCTATGATATAGGTTTTATATTTTTTTTAATTAATGGCCATATCCGATAGCGAAAGGAAAACAATGCAGAAAAAGGACTTTTTTTTCATACACAGATGGTTTTACGGCAAGTTTTCAAATGATAAGAGTGACCATTCAGACCAACGGTTCTACGCGCCCAAATAAATTTTTTGGAACACCCTGACCTTTATCGCTCTCTCCTGTACCATCCAGGCCACGAGAGAAACTTCAATAGAAATTGGAGACCACTTGAACCCTTTTTT
>NW_023664442.1:5000-7500 GCF_015228065.2 Penaeus monodon
GAAAGGGATGTGAGTCTCGACGGGTCGGAAAAAAATACTAATCCACGAGATTACGTGAAATGTCACATCAAGAAGTTTACTCTTTTACCAGTGTATTTCCTATTTCTGGAGCATGTCGAAAGAAAACCTGCGAATTCTAACTAACAAATAGGGGATTTTTTTCCTCACGGGAAAAAAAACCTCATCTCCGCCGAGTCACGTTTGTCATCCGTGGCTATCAGTTTGGTATTGGGACCATTGACTGCTAAAGTTTTTTGGATAGGCTTTCTATAAGGAATCATTGAAACATACATACGCATGTTTTTTTCTGTACACGAATATATATTTTATATATATATTTTATATATAATATATATTATATAATATATATATAATATATATATATATATATATTTATATTTATATTTATATTTATTATATATATATATCTATATATATACATATAATAATATATTTATATATATATATAATACCATATATATATATAATTATATTATATTATATATATATATATATATATATATTTTAAAAATAAACATATATATATATATATATATATTTTATATATTATAACACACATCACAACACACCACACACACACACACACACACACACACACACCACACACACCACACACACACACACACCCACACACACACATATATATATATTATTATATATATATTATATATATATAATATATATATATATATATGTCCCAGAAAATGAAGATCTCTGGCTCCTGGTACCAGCGCTCCAACCCGCTCGCTGGACTTAGTACAGTGAAAAGGGTACAGTGGCCAAGGAGATCGACCACATTCTTGTTAGCACGCGATGGAGGATCCTTCAGAATGCAGGGTTTACCGGATTTCCGAGTTTCTGGGGCACCGACCATAGGCTCCCTTTTATGGCTACCCTGCGGGTCCACTTCAAAACTCCCCATCACTCCAGTGGCCACCCTAAGGTGTTTCACTTGGACAGACTAAGGAAGGAGGAGTGTGCCCGTGGGTTCACCATGGCAGTCTCTGACCGATTCACAGAACCCAGCAACCTGACGGACCCAGTTGCTCTTTTGGGAGTTCTTCAAGTGCGTAACACTCGAAGCAGCCCAGGAGTCCATTGGCGTACGCCAAGGACAAGGCAGAATTCCATCTCCCTGGAGACATTAGGGGCCACTGAAGCATGAATGGAATGATTCAGCTAAATGGGAATCAAGTCTTGCGTCGTTCTATGGTGCGTGGGCTCGGCCCACTGCTGAGAAGGGACAAGGAAACAGTTCATCAGGAATCTTGCTGAGGAGGTCGAAGGTCAATTTCTTGGTAAATGACCTTCCCCCTGCCTACCAAGCCCTGAAAAAAAACTGAACCCAAAGCCCTCCTCACGGATGACTGCAGTCCGATCAGCGGATGGACGGATCATCTCAGATCATGTTGGGGTTCGTGAACGTTGGGCTGAGTATTTTGAACAGTTGTACCGGGTGGACCCTCCAACAGTTAGCTTGGATGCAAGCGTTTGCCACAGTGCCTGTGCCGGCCCCACCCAACAGCGGGGAAAACCTCCTACCCAAAACAGAGGTTAGACTAGCGATTTCCAAGCTGAAGAGTGGAAAGCTGCAGGCATATGTGATATCCCTGCTGAACTGCTAAAGGCGGGGAGTGAACCTATGGCTCGGGGCCTGCATACAGTCCTGACTGCCATTTGGCTGTCTGGTACCATTCCCCCTGACCTGTTGAGGGGCGTGGTCTCCCTCTTTTGGAATGGGAAAGGGGATCTTTGGGGATTGTAGCAACTACCGTGGCATTATACTGCTCAGCATACCAGGCAAGGGTCTCGCCCACAGTCTTCTGAAACAGATCCGAAACCCACCTACTGAGTCATCAGAGACAGGAGTAGTCTAGATTTACTCCTGGCAAGTCCAAAATAGACCCAAAACTATCGCTTTGACTAATTGTGGAAACGCCGTCGGGGATTTTTGGTCGTGGGTTGCTCGCAGCCTACATCGACCTCAAGAAGGCGTTTGACTCAGTGCATCGGGAATCGCTATGGGAGATCCTGAGGCTCGGGGGAATTCCGACACAGATTATTGGCCTGATAGCAAGCCTCTATACTGATTCTGAAAGTGGTGTAAAGTGTGGTGGGGGTATGTCCGAACTTCTTCCCTGTTAATTCGGGGGTGAGGCAAGGCTGTGTACTTGCACCAACACTTTTCAACACTTGTATGGACTGGATAATGGGCAGAGCTACTAGCCAAAGTCAGTGTGGAGCAACACTAGACAATATTAAGGTCTCAGACCTTGACTTTGCCCCACGATGTTTGCCATCCTATCTGAGTCCTTGGAGTCACTTGTGGCGGCTCTTGATGCATTTAGCAATGAGGCGAAGCCCCTAGGCCTAGAGGTCTCCTGGACCAAGACCAAAATTCAGGGGCTTTGGGCGCCTGTTAGGGGAACCCGTTCAGTCGATCCATGCTTGCGGCGAGGACATTGAAGTCACAGAAAAT
>NW_023664442.1:12500-13823 GCF_015228065.2 Penaeus monodon
CTGATGAATTCCACTCTACCTCCACTCCGAAGAATTTCGCAGATTTGGGAAAATGTCAGTGGATTCTACGTCACAAAAGCATCATGGGCCAATCACCTACTGCGACGCCATCAAAGGGTTCCCGCGTTTTTTTCTGGAATTCACATTTGGCTCATCAGTCTGGTGCACTTTAAGGGTAACTTCCATGAAACTGTTTATCAGAATAAATTAATTGGGTGATGAGTATCATCAGATGATACCAAAGGATAGATATCGGCAAAAAAAAAATTGGTTTGTCAGTTACCTTTAATCTTTCCCCCAGTACGTACACTTGTGACTGCACATACATTTGACGGATATGCAGTCATCCACCAAGCTTAACTACCCCTAAAAAGTCCCTATACAAACTAAAAAAGAATAAAGGTGGGCAATGACACAGTCGGCAGATATATTCTTAAATAAAAACCCTAGCCGTAGTCACGAAGGCATTTTCCCTTTGCCCTTTGAAAGGTTTGCGTCATGCTAAACGGGAATTTTTAGAGAAACAGCATATGAAGTATATAGGTAATTTAAAACTGGAATTGCTAGCAGGCGAACGTGTGTCACGCGTCCATCGGAAAACTAGGGGCAGCACAAATGACAGTAGTAAATTCATCTATTTCAAAAAAAAAAGAATCCTTTCTGCATTTGGTGATGAAAATACTATGACGCATAGCAGTTAGGAAGTACGATCGGTTGCATAATGCAGTATGTAAATTAGGAAGAAATGTATACTATCTATCTCATTTCTTCAGTCCTTTTTCTTCCTCCTATCCTTCCTTCTTCACCCCTTTTTTCATCCTCATTATCATTATTATTATTATTATCATTATTATTATTATTATTATTATTATTATGTTAGTATTATTATTATTATCATTATTATTATTATTATTTTATTATTACCATTATTATTATTAATTATTATTATTATTATTTTATCTATTTATTTTTTTTACCATTATTATTATTATTATTATTATTATTATTATCATTATATTATTATTATTATTACTATTATTATTATTATCTATTATTATTATTGTTATTATTATTATCATTATTATTGTTTTATTATTATTATTATTATTATTATTATTATTATTATCATCATCATCACCATCATTTCTCTTTTTTTATATCTTCCCCTCCTTCTCCTCCTACTCCTTTCTCTTCCTCTTCCTTTCCTCCTTATTTATTCATCAACATATCCACCTACATCAACTATTAAAATCGAAACAGATTCGAATAATAATCACATTTTCCTAATGCCAAGGAAATAGCAACGACCGATTACCTGGCTTA
>NW_023664443.1:0-13822 GCF_015228065.2 Penaeus monodon
AACAAAATCCCCTGCCCCCTTGTAGGGTTTCCTCTCAGGAAAAGGCTAGGAGAAGGGAACTCTCACTCTCACCCCTGCTGCCTTGTAGGGTATGCCTCTTCAGGCAAAGGCTAGGAGAAGGGAACTCTCACTCCAAATCCCCCTGCTGCCTTGTAGGGTATGCCTATTCAGGCAAGGGCTAGGTCCACCGCCGACATCTGTGGTGGCGTCAGGAAGGGCATCCGGCCTTAATACGAAGCTGCCAATCTAATAATATTATGTGGATAAAAACGTAAGATCCGCACCGGCGACCCATGATGAACATGGAAAAGCCAGTTAGACCTAGCCACTGGGTGGCCAAACCAGCCCAAGTCAGAGCCGGTCCCAAGCCGGGTAAATAGAGAGGGTTGGCGTCAGGAAGGGTATCCGGCCATAAAAGATATCTGCCAGAACCTGATCAATGGCGACCCCATATATGAATGGGATAAAGCTAAGAAGATATATATATATATATATATATATATATATATATATATATATATATGTTTGTGTGTGTGTGTGTGTGTGTGTGTGTGTGTGTGTGTGTGTGTGTGTGTGTGTGTGTGTGTGTGTGTGTGTCTGTGTGTGTGTGTGCGTGTGTGTGTGTACACATGCATATGTATGTATATACATATGCATGCATACACATACATATATACATAAATACATTGATATATACGTACATCATTATATGACCTTAGAAAATGCTATATTTATTGTTGGCTGTACATTTATTGACCTCACGGCCAGAATCATATCGCCTGACCTTGAATGTTTTATCTTGGAATATTATACATTATATTATATATATATATATATATATATATATATATATATATATATATATTATATATATAAACATGCACACACACACAGACACACATACACACACAGACACACACACCACACACACATACACACACAGACACACACCCACACACACACATACACACACACATATGTATGTATATTGTTGAAAACACACATACATATATATGTATACATGTGTTTACACACACACACACACACACACACACACACACACACACACACAACACACACACACCACACACACACACACACACACACACACACACACACACACGCTTCTAGGAGAATTGAATTCAGCTTGAGGGAACAGATGTTGGAGGTATAGCTAAGACAGTACTTGGGGGGGGGGGGATACTGAATGTACAGTAGGGATCGTATACTGTAGGCAGAGGGCAAGGTACTATGTACTACTATACAATTATTATCTATAAAGATATTGCAGAAAAAGCCCACGAACATGATAAAAACATTGTACTTTTCACTCGATAAATTATGTGATAAAATTAATTTCGCTTCACTTCATATTCACAAATATCTTGCTGTGATTTTACATTTAATATAAATTATGGCAATTAATGCCATATAGATACAATTAATACCATATAGGTATTCTTATTAAAAATATATAAATACTTGAATGAACAGCATCCATTCACAAAAAGTCTTTATAGCCGATATTATATCGAATGATTGCAAACGGACATTGTTGGCTGTAACCGCTTGGTCGCTAGTTTGCTCGACCCCACAATAACAAGCGATGAATCACGCGAGTGGGTGGCCGCTTGCCATTCGCTAGGCGAGCCACACGCTATGATCACGCGAGCAGACGACTGCTCGTCATTCGCCAAGCGAGCCACGCCCCTTGATCACGCGAGGGGTGGCTGCTCGTGATTGGTTATTCCTTGTTCTGTTATTCCTCACCTTTTTGTAGATGTATGCCTAACCTTTTTAAGATAAACAGTTGCGGAATTGTCACCATTTGTTTTACACATCCTTCTCAGCTTTGAGGAAACTGCAGTTAGCCACGGCTACATTGGTGACCTTGGAGTGACTTCGAGCAACGGTGGTAAAAGTGGTAAAAAAGGACGGCTCCTTTCGCCCCTGTGATGACTACGACGCCTCAAGTTCGACCTACTGAAGGGGTACTACCAAGTACCAATGCACCCGGAAGACATCCCCAAAACTGCCGTCACCATGCACTTGGCCACCTTTCAGCAGATGATGGATGGCATCTTGCGTGATTTATCCTTCTGCATCTGCTATATCGACGACATCCTCATCTCCTCCAAACAGGAACATCTTGGACGCATCTCTACAGTTTTAGACCGCCTGCAGCAGAGTGGCCTGGTAGTGCGATATCACAAGTGTGCTTTCGGCGTCAGAGAGGTGGACTTCCTGGGGTACCGCCTCTCTCCCGCAGGTGTCTTCCCCCTCCCAGACAAGGTTGCGGCAGTCAAGCAATTCCCTACACCATCCTCAGTCAAGACCCTCCAAGAGTTCGCGGGAATGGTGAACTACTATCACTGCTTCCTGCCCGACATCGCATCCATCATGAACCCTTGGACATTGTGAGGCCCCCTCAAGCAGATGCATTTCATAAGGCCACAGAAGGTCTTGCCACATCAGCCCTCCTTGCTTTTCCCACCCCGGGGAAGCCCCTTCTCACCACTGATGCCAGCAACATTGCTATCGGAGCTGTCCTCGAGCAGGTGGTCGAAGAACTGCCCTGCCCTTTGGGTTTCTTCAGCTGCAAGCTACTGAAGGCCGAAAAGAACTACTCAACCTTCAACAGAGAGCTCCTCGCCATTCACCAAGCTGTCCATCATTTCTGCCATTTTCTTGAGGGTAACACCTTCACGATTCAGATGGATCACATGCCCATAGTCCACGCCTTCATGAGACAAGCTGACGCATGGTCCCTCTGCCATAGCCGAGTTCAACTGCTCCATTCAACTCTCCAGAGTTTCCATCGACACAGTTAATTTAGGGCTCGACTACTACCAACTCGCTAAAGAGCAGCAACAGTACCTCGAGACATCACCTACTGTACATACATAACTTCCCTCGACATCCCTGTGAACGAAACAGGTACCACAATCCTCTGCGACCGTGCCCGTGGATTCCAGCCTCCCTCTGCCTCATCCACGCCTGCCCCATCCTTCTCGACGAGCGGCAGCACGCCTCCTGAAGCAGAAATTCATGTGGCCACATCTCCACCGCCTGTCAAACCTCCAAAATTCAGCAAAACCCCGAAACGGGCCCTGGGTCTTTCCACCAGCCGCAGAGGCGTTTTGCACACATCCACGTCGACGTAGTGGGCCCCCTACCGCCATCAGAAGGACATCACTACCTCTTCATCATAGATAGCCTGAAGCTATTCCTATGTCCAATGCCAGTTCCGCCTCCTGCGCCACCGCTCTGCTCTCCGGGTGGATTTCGAGATTCGGCAGCCTTGCCCACATAACGTCCGACCGAGGCACCTCTTTGACTTCGCAGCTCTGGATGTCCCTGGGGCAGCTATTGGGTACCACCATCCATCACACCACGGCCTACAACCCGGAAGCTAACAGCATGGTGGAGCTTTTCCACAGAACCCTGAAAGCTGCCCTTATGTCTCGATGTAGCAACATAATGTGGTTTTCACAACTTCCCTGGGTCCTCGGCCTTCGAACGACTCCAAAGGAAGGGCTTGATGTCTCCTCAGTAGAGTTAGTTTTCGGCGACCCCCTCGTGGTTCCCGGCGAATTCCCAGTGCTCCATCCAGCGATGACATCGCCAGACTACGACGCATCGTCGGGAAGTTCGCCCCCTGAAAACAGACCTACAGGCCACCTGAACACTATTACCTTCCCCAAAATCTACATACGATGAAGTATGTTTTCCTCTGCACTGACTCCCACATGCCTCCCCTCACCCCTCCCTACTCTGGCCCATACAAAGCCATTGAGAGGAAGGAGAAAGCATTCCTGCTATGGATTAAGTGCCAAAGATTGGATCTCGATAGATTACCTAAAGCCAGCGTTTCTAAAGGACGACGACGGTTCTCCAAGGAGGGCCGCCCCCTCTCACATGCCATGGGGCATCTTCGCTGACGGGGAATTATTGTAACCGCTTGGTTGCTAGTTCGCTCGACCCCGCAGTAACAAGCAATGATCACGCAAATGGGTGGCCGCTAGCCATTTGCTAGGCGAGCCACACGCGAGGGGTGGCCGCTCGTGATTGGATTAATGTTCTAAGCATGGAAAGAACCCGCTCTCTCCAACCTCTCACTATAAGGGCTGTAAGACCCAATATTTGATGAGATGAGGACAGAGTGGACAAAAGTACTGAATTTTTTCGAGGTGTTTTTACATGATTCATGCTTGATGTAGTGGAGCAGCCACGTGTGACTTTGGACTAGAATCATTCATTTGGTGATACAAGCATGAAATTTGGTGTGAATGTGCTATGTAGGTCATATTTTGAGAAAAAATGCTAGCCATCAGAAAATTCCAATATGGCGGCCATTATTTCCAAGATGGCCACCGGTTAATGGAAAAACAATGGTAAACCATAAAAGCACTCAATGTTTTACATCTTGGTGTAAAATTATTGACGTATTTGCCTTCTTTGGAGTATCTCTGGTGCATTAGGTAGGTTTCCTGCACAAATAAATACTATTTATACCCTCATAGCATCAAGGACAGTCATAAATACCATTGCTGTCTGCCTAAAAGTCCTCAGTAAATAAACACAGTAGTAGATTAATAATTGTTAGTAAAAATAATAAATGAGTAAATAAATAGTAGATGAATAATTCATTGTTGCCCCTTAAAAGGACTGCTAATGCCGGGGTGGTAAAAAGGGTGAGCTACTTTTTATCTAAAAAGTACCCCAACGGCCTGCGAACCACAAAGCCTCTGGCAGGCAAGTCCCACCCTAGCCTTCTCGCGGCAGAAGTGATATTGCAAATAGTGGTGGTGCGTAAGGCCGGTGATGGCGCCTAAAAACCATTTAGCGCTGGGTAGATGAAGCTCAAAAGCCGGGAAAAGGCAATTCATCTAAGAGAAGGAAAACTCCGAAAATAAACCTAGCAAATTAGTGGTGGCAAGTCAAGTAAAAGAGTGTATGTCGCACACTACCAGGGCACACTGGTGACAGACACTGCTGTGCAACTCAGCATGGGGTTCAATATCAGCTAAACCTCGGGGTTTAGTATCCCAAATGCTATCTAATAAAGCCCCAGAGACATTAGATAGCCGCACCTGAATTGACAGGCTGTGCCAGCGCGGGAGAGCCGAGCCAAGGATACGAATGACATAGTAGACCCTTCTGCTGCTCAACTAGTTGCAAAGCATCATGAGAGAGGAAAAGAACGGTTCAAAATATTCATGGAGAACTTGCAGTCTAATAGAGATTTCTTCTACAAGCCAATCAAAAAGAACAATACTGGCTTCTTCAAAACTAGGCCAGAGTCATCCAAAGTTATAGAGACTAAAGCACTTAAGGAGGACTGTCACTGTTTTCTCTCGCCTGTTTATCTCCTGCCAAACAAGAGGATGTGATCTACAAGAATTTATCAGACATGAGAACCAGCCTTACCCTCCTTCACTCAGCAAGAAGGTAATCTACGCGCATGTACTAAGGCCGATTTGGTGGATGTTCTCCAGGCGAAAGTGACACTACCTGAGTCAAGGCCAGACTCGGATGTCCTCATTGTGGATGGCTCATCACTGGTAAATGCAGTTGTACCAAAGACATCAAAGACTTTCGAAGAATATGCCACGAAGGACATTCTCCCCAAAATAGAACAGTACAGCAAAAAACACAAGAGAACAGACATCATCTTTGATGTATATCATAAGTCAAGTCTGAAGTCGGAAGCTAGATCGAAACGAGGAAAAGCTATCAGGAGGAGAGTTACTGAAAAGAGTAAAACGACTACAAACTGGAAGAGTTTTCCTCTGCGACAGTGCAAACAAGACGGAGCTCTTCCATTTTCTTGCTGATGCAGTAGCTAAAATGACTACGGAAAATGTAGTCATTGTGACAAAGGAAGAAGACGCCCTTACGAGTGCCAGATACACCATGAGCCTAGAGGAATTGGCTCCCTGTAAACATGAGGAGGCTGACACACGTATATTCTTACATGCCTGGCATGCAACTTCGGAAGGCTTTAAATCTCTTATGATCGACGCAAACGACACGGACGTCATTGTGATCGCCATATCACAGATGCTTCATAACCTGGTGTCCACCTTAGGACCAGAAAAGACCAACGGGATGCTATTCTTCCATGCCTTTACTGGGTGTGACATTGTGTCAGGTTTCAATGGCAAGGGAAAAAGACAGCATGGCAGACATGGAATGTCTTCAGTGGTGCCTCTGCCACCTTTGCAAAACTTTGCTGCAGGCCATCTGAGATTGAGGAGTCTGATCTACATGTTCTGGAAAATATGTGGTTCTTATGTATGACCGGTCGAGTACAACATCTTCTGTAGACGAGGCAAGGCTTGATCTCTTTGCGCGAAAGCAGAGGTCATATGACATGATTCCACCAACACAAAGTGTACTGAAGCAACATGCCAAACGAGCAGCCTACCAAGCAGGTCATATTTGGGGACAGTGTGTCAATTGTCAGCCAGAACCTCAGTGTCCTTCCGAGTGGGGATGGTCAAAAAAAGGTGATGATTGGGAAGTTGTATGGACAATGCTGGAACCCGTTTCCAAGAGCTGCCATGAACTGACAAAGTGTGGATGCAAGACAGAGTGTGGTGGAAGGTGCAAGTGTGTAAAGAATGGACTATTCTGTACTCTACTCTGTACTTGCCAGAATTCCTAATCTGATGAACAGTGAATGGACTTTTGGCCATAGTAGGTTGAGTATTGTTTGAAACATGGACTCTTGGACTTTGGCATATGTAGTATATGACGTCATTTGGCGGCCATCTTGTAAAATGGCTGCCTGATTGGACCCTCAGAATGATTAGTGGTGGTCCCACATCAAACTCAGGCAAAGGGAACTCATCAAGCATCTTAGTAAAAACTTTATTTGCGCGTCGTACTGCAATATTTTGTCTTAAAAAGGGCCATATAATACAAAATAAATAATTCTGCCAATTTCATGCTTGTATCATCAAATGAACGATTGTTTCACTTATCTGCCCCACTAATGTGTTCCAAGGTAGCAGAGCAATAGTTTCCGAGAAACAGACGATTTAATTCACAAACGTGGCGAGGCGGACAAATTGGTTGTGGTTGTCTTTGACAACCGACATTAGTCGGGTGAAAAAGACTCCTGGAATAGATTATATATATAATATATATATATATATATATATATATATATATATATATAATCTATTCCAGGAGTCTTTTTTCACCCGACTAATGTCGTTGTCAAAGACAACCACACCAATTTGTCCGCCTCGCCACGTTTTGTGAATTAAATCGTCTGTTTCTCGGAAACTATTGCTCTGCTACCTTGGAACACATTAGTGGGGCAGATAAGTGAAACAATCGTTCATTTGATGATACAAGCATGAAATTTGGCAGAATTATTTATTTTGTATTATATGGCCCTTTTTAAGACAAAATATTGCAGTACGACGCGCAAATAAAGTTTTTACTAAGATGCTTGATGAGTTCCCTTTGCCTGAGTTTGATGTGGGACCACCACTAATCATTCTGAGGGTCCAATCAGGCAGCCATTTTACAAGATGGCCGCCAATGACGTCATATACTACATATGCCAAGTCCAAGAGTCCATGTTTCAAACAATACTCAACCTACTATGGCCAAAAGTCCATTCACTGTTCATCAGATTAGGAATTCTGGCAAGTACAGAGTAGAGTACAGAATAGTCCATTCTTTACACACTTGCACCTTCCACCACACTCTGTCTTGCATCCACACTTTGTCAGTTCATGGCAGCTCTTGGAAACGGGTTCCAGCATTGTCCATACAACTTCCCAATCATCACCTTTTTTTGACCATCCCCACTCGGAAGGACACTGAGGTTCTGGCTGACAATTGACACACTGTCCCCAAATATGACCTGCTTGGTAGGCTGCTCGTTTGGCATGTTGCTTCAGTACACTTTGTGTTGGTGGAATCATATCATATGACCTCTGCTTTCGCGCAAAGAGATCAAGCCTTGCCTCGTCTACAGAAGATGTTGTACTCGACCGGTCATACATAAGAACCACATATTTTTCCAGAACATGTAGATCAGACTCCTCAATCTCAGATGGCCTGCAGCAAAGTTTTGCAAAGGTGGCAGAGGCACCACTGAAGACATTCCATGTCTGCCATGCTGTCTTTTTCCCTTTGCCATTGAAACCTGACACAATGTCACACCCAGTAAAGGCATGGAAGAATAGCATCCCGTTGGTCTTTTCTGGTCCTAAGGTGGACACCAGGTTATGAAGCATCTGTGATATGGCGATCACAATGACGTCCGTGTCGTTTGCGTCGATCATAAGAGATTTAAAGCCTTCCGAAGTTGCATGCCAGGCATGTAAGAATATACGTGTGTCAGCCTCCTCATGTTTACAGGGAGCCAATTCCTCTAGGCTCATGGTGTATCTGGCACTCGTAAGGGCGTCTTCTTCCTTTGTCACAATGACTACATTTTCCGTAGTCATTTTAGCTACTGCATCAGCAAGAAAATGGAAGAGCTCCGTCTTGTTTGCACTGTCGCAGAGGAAACTCTTCCAGTTTGTAGTCGTTTTACTCTTTTCAGTAACTCTCCTCCTGATAGCTTTTCCTCGTTTCGATCTAGCTTCCGACTTCAGACTTGACTTATGATATACATCAAAGATGATGTCTGTTCTCTTGTGTTTTTTGCTGTACTGTTCTATTTTGGGGAGAATGTCCTTCGTGGCATATTCTTCGAAAGTCTTTGATGTCTTTGGTACAACTGCATTTACCAGTGATGAGCCATCCACAATGAGGACATCCGAGTCTGGCCTTGACTCAGGTAGTGTCACTTTCGCCTGGAGAACATCCACCAAATCGGCCTTAGTACATGCGCGTAGATTACCTTTCTTGCTGAGTGAAGGAGGGTAAGGCTGGTTCTCATGTCTGATAAATTCTTGTAGATCACATCCTCTTGTTTGGCAGGAGATAAACAGGCGAGAAAACAGTTGACAGTCCTCCTTAAGTGCTTTAGTCTCATATACTTTGGATGACTCTGGCCTAGTTTTGAAGAAGCCAGTATTGTTCTTTTTGATTGGCTTGTAGAAGAAATCTCTATTAGACTGCAAGTTCTCCATGAATATTTTGAACCGTTCTTTTCCTCTCTCATGATGCTTTGCAACTAGTTGAGCAGCAAAGGGTCTACTATGTCATTCGTATCCTTGGCTCGGCTCTCCCGCGCTGGCACAGCCTGTCAATTCAGGTGCGGCTATCTAATGTCTCTGGGGCTTTATTAGATAGCATTTGGGATACTAAACCCCGAGGTTTAGCTGATATTGAACCCCATGCTGAGTTGCACAGCAGTGTCTGTCACCAGTGTGCCCTGGTAGTGTGCGACATACACTCTTTTACTTGACTTGCACCACTAATTTGCTAGGTTTATTTTCGGAGTTTTCCTTCTCTTAGATGAATTGCCTTTTCCCGGCTTTTGAGCTTCATCTACCCAGCGCTAAATGGTTTTTAGGCGCCATCACCGGCCTTACGCACCACCACTATTTGCAATATCACTTCTGCCGCGAGAAGGCTAGGGTGGGACTTGCCTGCCAGAGGCTTTGTGGTTCGCAGGCCGTTGGGGTACTTTTTAGATAAAAAGTAGCTCACCCTTTTTACCACCCCGGCATTAGCAGTCCTTTTAAGGGGCAACAATGAATTATTCATCTACTATTTATTTACTCATTTATTATTTTTACTAACAATTATTAATCTACTACTGTGTTTATTTACTGAGGACTTTTAGGCAGACAGCAATGGTATTTATGACTGTCCTTGATGCTATGAGGGTATAAATAGTATTTATTTGTGCAGGAAACCTACCTAATGCACCAGAGATACTCCAAAGAAGGCAAATACGTCAATAATTTTACACCAAGATGTAAAACATTGAGTGCTTTTATGGTTTACCATTGTTTTTCCATTAACCGGTGGCCATCTTGGAAATAATGGCCGCCATATTGGAATTTCTGATGGCTAGCACTTTTTTCTCAAAATATGACCTACATAGCACATTCACACCAAATTTCATGCTTGTATCACCAAATGAATGATTCTAGTCCAAAGTCACACGTGGCTGCTCCACTACATCAAGCATGAATCATGTAAAAACACCTCGAAAAAATTCAGTACTTTTGTCCACTCTGTCCTCATCTCATCAAATATTGGGTCTTACAGCCCTTATAGTGAGAGGTTGGAGAGAGCGGGTTCTTTCCATGCTTAGAACATTAATCCAATCACGAGCGGCCACCCCTCGCGTGTGGCTCGCCTAGCAAATGGCTAGCGGCCACCCATTTGCGTGATCATTGCTTGTTACTGCGGGGTCGAGCGAACTAGCAACCAAGCGGTTACAATAATTCCCCGTCAGCGAAGATGCCCCATGGCATGTGAGAGGGGGCGGCCCTCCTTGGAGAACCGTCGTCGTCCTTTAGAAACGCTGGCTTTAGGTAATCTATCGAGATCCAATCTTTGGCACCTTTAATCCATAGCAGGAATGCTTTCTCCTTCCTCTCAATGGCTTTGTATGGGCCAGAGTAGGGAGGGGTGAGGGGAGGCATGTGGGAGTCAGTGCAGAGGAAAACATACTTCATCGTATGTAGATTTTGGGAAGGTAATAGTGTTCAGGTGGCCTGTAGGTCTGTTTTCAGGGGGCGAACTTCCCGACGATGCGTCGTAGTCTGGCGATGTCATCGCTGGATGGAGCACTGGGAATTCGCCGGGAACCACGAGGGGGTCGCCGAAAACTAACTCTACTGAGGAGACATCAAGCCCTTCCTTTGGAGTCGTTCGAAGGCCGAGGACCCAGGGAAGTTGTGAAAACCACATTATGTTGCTACATCGAGACATAAGGGCAGCTTTCAGGGTTCTGTGGAAAAGCTCCACCATGCTGTTAGCTTCCGGGTTGTAGGCCGTGGTGTGATGGATGGTGGTACCCAATAGCTGCCCAGGGACATCCAGAGCTGCGAAGTCAAAGAGGTGCCTCGGTCGGACGTTATGTGGGCAAGGCTGCCGAATCTCGAAATCCACCCGGAGAGCAGAGCGGTGGCGCAGGAGGCGGAACTGGCATTGGACATAGGAATAGCTTCAGGCTATCTATGATGAAGAGGTAGTGATGTCCTTCTGATGGCGGTAGGGGCCCACTACGTCGACGTGGATGTGTGCAAAACGCCTCTGCGGCTGTGGAAAGACCCAGGGCCCGTTTCGGGGTTTTGCTGAATTTTGGAGGTTTGACAGGCGGTGGAGATGTGCCACATGAATTTCTGCTTCAGGAGGCGTGCTGCCGCTCGTCGAGAAGGATGGGGCAGGCCGTGGATGAGGCAGAGGGAGGCTGGAATCCACGGGCACGGTCGCAGAGGATTGTGGTACCTGTTTCGTTCACAGGGATGTCGAGGGAAGTTATGTATGTACAGTAGGCTGATGTCTCGAGGTACTGTTGCTGCTCTTTAGCGAGTTGGTAGTAGTCGAGCCCTAAATTAACTGTGTCGATGGAAACTCTGGAGAGTTGAATGGAGCAGTTGAACTCGGCTATGGCAGAGGGACCATGCGTCAGCTTGTCTCATGAAGGCGTGGACTATGGGCATGTGATCCATCTGAATCGTGAAGGTGTTACCCTCAAGAAAATGGCAGAAATGATGGACAGCTTGGTGAATGGCGAGGAGCTCTCTGTTGAAGGTTGAGTAGTTCTTTTCGGCCTTCAGTAGCTTGCAGCTGAAGAAACCCAAAGGGCAGGGCAGTTCTTCGACCACCTGCTCGAGGACAGCTCCGATAGCAATGTTGCTGGCATCAGTGGTGAGAAGGGGCTTCCCCGGGTGGGAAAAGCAAGGAGGCTGATGTGGCAAGACCTTCTGTGGCCTTATGAAATGCATCTGCTTGAGGGGGGCCTCACAATGTCCAAGGGTTCCATGATGGATGCGATGTCGGGCAGGAAGCAGTGATAGTAGTTTCACCATTCCCGCGAACTCCTGGAGGGTCTTGACTGAGGATGGGGTAGGGAATTGCCTGACTGCCGCAACCTTGTCGGGGAGGGGGAAGACACCTGGGGGAGAGAGGCGGTACCCAGGAAGTCCACCTCTCTGACGCCGAAAGCACACTTGTGATATCGCACTACCAGGCCACTCTGCTGCAGGCGGTCTAAAACTGTAGAAATGTGTCGCAGATGTTCCTGTTTGGAGGAGATGAGGATGTCATCGATGTAGCAGACGCAGAAGGATAAATCACGCAAGATGCCATCCATCATCTGCTGAAAGGTGGCCAAGTGCATGGTGACGGCAGTTTTGGGATGTCTTCCGGGTGCATTGGTACTTGGTAGTACCCCTTCAGTAGGTCGAACTTGAGGCGTCTGTAGTCATCACAGGGGCGAAAGGAGCCGTCCTTTTTTTACCACTTTTACCACCGTTGCTCGAAGTCACTCCAAGGTCACCAATGTAGCCGTGGCTAACTGCAGTTTCCTCAAAGCTGAGAAGGATGTGTAAAACAAATGGTGACAATTCCGCAACTGTTTATCTTAAAAGGTTAGGCATACATCTACACAAAAGGTGAGGAATAACAGAACAAGGAATAACCAATCACGAGCAGCCACCCCTCGCGTGATCAAGGGGGGTGGCTCGCTTGGCGAATGACGAGCAGTCGTCTGCTCGCGTGATCATAGCGTGTGGCTCGCCTAGCGAATGGCAAGCGGCCACCCACTCGCGTGATTCATCGCTTGTTATTGTGGGGTCGAGCAAACTAGCGACCAAGCGGTTACAGCCAACAATGTCCGTTTGCAATCATTCGATATAATATCCGGCTATAAAGACTTTTTGTGAATGGATGCTGTTCATTCAAGTATTTATATATTTTTTAATAAGAATACCTATATGGTATTAATTGTATCTATATGGCATTAATTGCCATAATTTATATTAAATGTAAAATCACAGCAAGATATTTGTGAATATGAAGTGAAGCGAAATTAATTTTATCACATAATTTATCGAGTGAAAAGTACCAATGTTTTTATCATGTTCGTGGGCTTTTTCTGCAATATCTTTATAGATAATAATTGTATAGTAGTACATAGTACCTTGCCCTCTGCCTACAGTATACGATCCCTACTGTACATTCAGTATCCCCCCCCCCCCCAAGTACTGTCTTAGCTATACCTCCAACATCTGTTCCCTTCAAGCTTGAATTCAATTCTCCTAGAAGCGTGTGTGTGTGTGTGTGGTGTGTGTGTGTGTGTGTGTGTGTGTGTGTGTGTGTGTGTGTGTGTGTGTGTCTGTGTGTGTATGTGTGTCTGTGTGTGTGTGCATGTTTATATATATATATATATATTTATATATCTATATATATATATATATATATATATATATATAATATAATGTATAATATTCCAAGATAAACATTCAAGGTCAGGCGATATGATTCTGGCCGTGAGGTCAATAAATGTACAGCCAACAATAATATAGCATTTTCTAAGGTCATATAATGATGTACGTATATATCAATGTATTTATGTATATATGTATGTGTATGCATGCATATGTATATACATACATATGCATGTGTACACACACACACGCACACACACACACAGACACACACACCACACACACACACACACACACACACCACACACACACACACACCACACACACACACACACATATATATATATATATATATATATATATATATATATTATATATATATCTTCTTAGCTTTATCCCATTCATATATGGGGTCGCCATTTGATCAGGTTCTGGCAGATATCTTTTATGGGCCGGATACCCTTCCTGACGCCAACCTCTCTATTTACCGGCTTGGA
>NW_023664444.1:0-2500 GCF_015228065.2 Penaeus monodon
TTTTTTTTTTGTGTGTGTGTGTTGTTGTGTGTTGTTTTTTTTTGATTATTATATATATACAAAAAAACCCAAACAAAAAAAAAAAAAAAAAACACAAAAAATATTATATATATATAATTATATATATATAATTATATAAAATATATAAGTGTTTTGTGTGTGGGGTGGGTGTGTGTTGTTTGTGTGTGTGTGTGTGTGTGGGGCGTTTTGATGTGAGTGCGTCGTGGTTTGTGTCTGAGTGTGTATAGATACCCTTGCTTTTTTTTTTTTTTTTTTTTTCTGCGTACCTACTTAAAGTCTGGTTTTCCCGGGATACCCTTTTCCCCCCGCACGCTGTAATACTTTCCTTTTAAAAGTCTCCCCTTAGCATATCTGGCCGGAGATGATAAATCATTGTTAAAAATACTCTGTCTATTATGTGCTTATCATTGTAGATACTTTATACATTTTTTGGATAAACGTACGTATAAATACAAAATACGTATGTGGGGGTCTGTATGTATATATTTTATATATAATATATATTATAAAATTATATATATTATTTTTAAATAAAATATTTATAAATATATATATTATATAATTAAAAATTTTATAAAATTAATTGTATATTTACTATATTTTAAATATATAATTTTATATATAAAAAATCTATTATATATTATATATATATATATATATTATAATTTATAAAATAATGTTAGAATTTGCCACGGACCCCCCCCCCCCAAACCCCCCATCTTGGCCATGAAAGGTACCAGGGAAATTTTGGGGAGCTAAATAATAAATAACTTAATAAAGACCCTTCCTATACTGCTGAATGCGCACCCCCCCCCCCTCCTCTTCCCCAGAAAACAAGGGCCCTCGACGTTTCCGGGGCAAGGCCCCTCCTGCGTGTCAGTCGTTCGCTCCTGCCTTGGCCTGATACGTGGGGGAGTCTTTTTTTTTCCTTGCCCAATATAGTGACCGATTCTGTGTAGTTTTTCGTTTTTTATCCCGAAATTTTCCGGGACCTTCATGCCTCTCCTCTATCGGGCCAAAAGATTGTCCCCCCTTTATATTTAAGGGGAAAGGGGGATTTCACAGCATAATTTCGTATATTTGGGGGGTAACATGAACGAATTCTTGATACAAAATCGTCGCGATGGGTTATTAATGGGCACTCCCTTGGGTCCACGTTTTCTTTTTAACGTACTTGTGTCCGGGGCAATGGGCGGGAAGCTGTCTAAATAAGGCGGTAATGAAAAACCTTTTACTTCCCGGACTTTCTTCCCACTGAATTCTGAACAATTAAAGAAAACCAGGCAGTTTCCTAATTTTTTTAAATTTGCTCTAAAATTTTATATTATTATTTTATTTTTTTATAAACACAACACACACACACCACACACACACCACAACACACACCACACACACACACACACACACACCAAATTATTTTAACAAAATATTATAATATATTTTTTTTGTGTGTGTGGGGTGTGTGGTGTGTGTGTGGGGGTTTGGTGTTTTGTGTGTGTGTGGGGTGTACGCGCGCTGTTGGTGAAGATAATAAAATATAAATAAATATATCTATGTTTATTTATTATCTATCTGTCAATATAATTAATTATATAATTATATATTTTAAATATATTTTTTGTATTTTTATGCTTCAAAAAAAATATAAAAAATGACAAGCATTTTTTTTAAATTTTTGTAAAGGAGTCATTAGTAACTTTCCCTTTACCTGATTTCCCTTTCCTTGTATTGGCGGGAAAAAAAACGAATTTTTTACTAGTGCTATAAATATCAAATTTGTTTTTTTATTGAAAACTTAAAATTAATATAATGTTAAAACATTGTAACGGCAAAATAAGATAAATAAATATTTTTATAAATCAAAGAAAAGTGAACGGCGAGACAGGGAAATCGTGATTTGGGTCATTTGGGGACTTAGTAAAGTGAGCCATTATTTTTAAAACAATTAAACAAATTAAACTCACAGCGGGATGGCATGTACGTACATGCCATGCCCGTCGGGGAAATAGAAAAAAAAAAAAAAAAAAAAAAAAAAAAAAAAAAAAAAAAAAAAATATATATTATATATTTAAAATATATATATAAAATATTTTAAAAATAATTTTATATTTATATTATATTTTGTATATATATACAAATATATATAATATATATATATACATATTTATAAATTTTATATATAATTTATATATTTTTATAAAATATAATAAAAATATAAAAATATATATTATATAAATTTTTTATATTTTAATAATTTTATTATTTAAATTAAATTTTGTTGTTCACAGGAAATGGGGAGGGACGAGAGAGAGAGAAGAGGAGACATATCACCAAAAATTAAAAAATATTTTTTATATTTATATTAAATTTTTATATTATTATATATATATAAATTAATATAATTTTGTATATATATATATTATAATATATATAATATATTATATATATATTATTTTATTAAAAAAAAAATATAATATTT
>NW_023664444.1:5000-13822 GCF_015228065.2 Penaeus monodon
CCTTTGCCGGGGCATGATATTCCTTATTCCCATTATATATATCCAAAATTCCTCGCTTAGGATTTTCAATTTTTTCACATGAGAAATCTGATATTTAATAATTATAGTTTTTTGTTCAAAGTTTTACCTACACCTAAGTAATTCGTGGAAGTAACATTTTTTATCCCTTCAAAATATTATATAGGGTTGGTGTGTGTGTGTGTTTTTTTTTAAATTTATATATATTATATATTAATATATAGTAAATATATACAAAATTTAAAATTTGTATTGTTTAAATTTAATTTAATAAATTTACAATAATATTTTAATATTATAAATATAAAATTTTTTAATTTTTTAAAATATGGTGTGGGTGTGTGTGTGTGTGTTGTGTGTTGTTGGTGTGTGTGGTTGTGTGGGGTTGGTGTGTGGTTGTGTGTTATAATTATTTATATATATTTTTAATATAATATTAAATTATATTATAATATATATATTGTTGGTTGTGTGGGTGGTGTGTGGTGTGTTGGGTGTGTAAAATTATTACATTTTAAGTTATGTTATAAGTATAGATTCATTACGATTAATTTTTTATTTATATTTTTATTTATATTTTATTATATATATATATATATATATATAAATTTTTGGGGGGGGTGTTTCAGCTGGTGATGTGAATCGATGGGTGGTAGCCTAGATATGTTAATTGCTTGCATCCCTTTTCTCGCTTGCACCCCACACGGGCTAGCTCGTGCAAAAAAAGGAGCACATTTGCATAAGCCCCTCCCCACCAGGCCCACACCTCTCCATCAAGGCTTCTGCATCCCTCCTCGTGGCCACCTGGGTAACTGGGCCACCTTGCGTCCCAGGCAAAACGTGGGGGATCTCAGCGCAGGAGCCCCAGAGGTTGGAGCTTGGCCCACCGGCGGGTGGACCTCTCTGCTCCGTACCAACTCCTGCCCCCTTGCCACCCGGGGGTAATGGGGCGGCTCTGGGGGGGGGGGCCTTGCCATCCCCCCCCCCAGAAAGACCCCCCAGCTACGCCCGAAAAAATGGTAGCGGGGGGGAGGGGTTTGTCCCTCCCCCCCAGAAAGTAAGGCGAGCTGGGGGTCCTGCGGGGGAGGGCAAATTTTCGGTTCGGGATTGGAACGAGAGTTATTTGCCCCCGCCTGCCCCCGGCAGGCGCCAACCCCCCAAGCTTGTGGGGCAAAGCCCTGGGAACCCCCACAGGCGGATGGGGGGTCCCAAGATTTGCCACCCCTTTTATTTGGGTCTGTGTCAGCGGGGGCCCGCAGGGGTGGCATCCCAAACCCGGAACACCACCAGGTTAACCTCGGCATTCTTTTTCCGGGGGTGGGGTGCTTGGAACATCCATCCTTGGGCAGGATGACTTTTTTTTCTCTGCTATCGGGGGAATTGAAGCAACTGGAGTTGAGGTGGCTGCCCTTCAAGGTGAAAAACCCGGGGTCACCCCCTCCAGGGTGTGCCATACCCCTTCCCCCGATTCAACCCTCAGTAGTTGGGTGACACCGGTTGATCATATTATGGCATTGAACTAAAACTCTTTTTGGCTTCATGCTCTTTTTGCTGTTACGCCCCTTCCGATGTATTAAAATTGTTTTGAAAGACCCCGTTTAGGGCAACATCTGTGGCAGACAATTCCCCCCCGGGGGAAATTTCCATTGTTTGGGCACTTAAATCGGTATCTGGCTGTGCCCAAAGCTGGCTATGAATTCTTAGCTCCCATGGTCAGGGCTGATCCCAGCATGAGAATGCCTCCTTCTCTGGGACTTTGCTAGTCCAAAAAAAAGGGATCTCGGGCCCTGGTACCAGCGCTCCAACCTGCATTGCTGGACAGGGTACGCAATGGTACGGGGCCAAAGGGAATTTTTGACCAAACTTTTTTGTTAGCATGCAAGGGGATCCTCCAGAACTGCAGGGGTTTACCGCAGTGCTGATTTTTCTGTGGCCCCGACCATAGGCTGGTTGGGGGCTCCCTGTGGGTCCCTTCAAAACTCCCCCCCCCTCCTGGCTACCCAAAGGGTTTCACCTGGACAGACAAAGGGAGGGAGGATGGGGCCCGTGGGTTAAACCTGGCATCTCTGCCCAAATTCAAGACTCAACAACCTGAGGCCCATTGCTCTGGGGGGCTCTTCAACGCATAACACTAAAAAAGCCCAAAACCCCCTTGGGGCATACACCCAAAAGGAAGGCAGAATTCCATCTCCCTGGAACATTAGGGCCAATAAAATTTGTCCAAGGCTCGGCTGAAGGGGAATCAAGTCTTGCTCGTTCCATTGTGGTAGGGCTCGGACTTTGCTGAGAAAGGCAAGGAAAACATTTTTTTTCATCAGGAATCTTGCTGGGGAGGTTGAAGGCCATTTCTTGAAAATAACCTTTCGCCCTGCCTCCAAGCTTAAAAAAAATAAAACTCAAACCCCCTCCTCACAGATTTGCAGTCTGTCATTGGATGGACGGATCATCTCGTCATGTTGGGGCTCGTGAACTTTGGGCTGAGTATTTTGAGCAGTGTACCATAGACCCCTCCAACATTAGCTTGGATGCAAGTGGTCTCTGCCTGTGCCGGACCCACCCTCAGTGAGGCCCTCCTACCCTAACGAGGTTAGGATGGCGTTTTTTCAAGCTGAAGAGTGGGAAAAACTGCGGCATATTGGGATACCCCTGCTGAACTGCTAAAGGGCTGGGGGTAAAACCTATGGCTCGGGGCCTGCAACAGTCCTGACCCCATCTGGCACCCGGGGTACCTTTCCCCCTACCTCTGAGGGGGGTTGGGGGCAAAACCATCCTAGAAGGGAAAAAGGAATCGTTGGGATTGTACAAAATCTGGGCATTTCACTGCTCACTACCAGGGAGGTTTTCGCCCACTTCTTCTGAACCGGATCCGCAAAACCCGAGACCGGAGCTCCTGGATTTACTCCTGCAAGTCCCCATAGACCTATACTACCTTCGAGTAATTGGGAACCGTCGTGGTTTGGCCGTGGGTTTGCTTGCAACCTACATCGACCTCAAGAAGGCATTTAAATTGGTGCATCAAAAATTGCTATGGGGACCTAGACTCAGGGAATTCCGCACAGATTATTGGGCCCCATAGCTTTTACTGGTACTGAAAGTGCTGTAAAGTGTGGTAAGGGGCTGTCGAAATTCTTCCTGTTAATTCAGGGGTGAGCAAAGGGTGTGTCCTTGCACCAACACTTTTTTAACACCTGTATGAATGGAAATAGGCAGAGCTACTGCCAGATATTTTGGGGGGCAACCCTAGGGAATTCAAGGTCCGAGTCCTTGATTTACCGATATGTTCTCCCTACTGATTCCTTGGGGTCACTGGTTTTTGGTTTGATGCATTTAGCAAAAAGGCAAGCCCTAAGGCCCTAGGGTCCCTGAACCAAGACCCAAATTTGACTTTGGGCCCCCCTTTTGGGGGAACCCATTCATTCAATCAGGGTTGCGGTGAGGCGTTGAAGTCAAGAGAGCTTTACATACCTTGGGATCGTAGTCCATTCTCTGGGCTGTCAGACCCCAAAAAGTCAGTAGATGGGTTGGTCTGGCAACAGGACCATGAAATCGATCAACAAAAGCGTTCGGAGATTCGGTACCCATGCAGAAGGACCCAGCTTGATACTGCCAAGGCCTTGATACTGCCATTTTTTGCTCTATGGAAGGAAACCTGGGTGCTATCCGGTCTTGGGGTCTCGCATTGTGCCTTTTGTAACAAGTTCCCTTTTCTGGATCAGGTGACATTTTCAGGACCCCGTGTCCAACCGGCGGTTAAAAACCTGAATGGGGTGGGACCTTTTTTCTTGCTAAACCAGGATCGCCCCAAATCAGGCTATATGGCCCCTAGCTCTCCCCTGTGGACGACCCTCCCATCAGGTTGTCTCTCTGTAAGACAAAACCCGGGGGGGAGGAGACCTGTCGACGACCAGGAGATCATGGCTTTGGGCACTCGAGAGACCTGTCGCGAGGAATTAGAGATGGGCCGTGGGCCTGCCTGGAGACTCCCCGAGGGATCCTCGCGGGTTTTAGAAGCGAAGGGGGGTGCGGGCCCTGCGCCCCGTCGGCGTTTTTGCCCCTTGATATATGAAGATGATGATGATTGATTGATGATGATGGGTGATGATGATGATGATATGATGATATATATATATTTAGAAAAATTTTTACAAAACAATTTTTTTTTTAAATAAAATTAATATAATAAATAATAATTTATAATTATTTAAAATTTTTTTTTATATATAGTAATAATATATATAATTTCAAACATATCATAATTATTAATTATAAATAAATATAAATTAATAAATTAAATATATTTTAAAATTTAATTTATAATATATATATATATATATAATTATTAATAAGTGTTTCTATGCCAAAAATTACATCTGCGTAAACAATTGGTCCCCAGCAAGACATTCGCATTGTTCCCAAAGACTGGGATTTTCTGGTACAGTGCTCCTACCCGCAAAGGGTGGACGTATTAAAGAGATACGGATATTGGGGGCAAAAAGGAAAACCCATTCCTATTTGCACCACGGGAAAACCTTCGAATTGCGGGTTCTTGGCGGATTTTATAGCTGTAGGGCTACCCTGTGGGTCAAACCCCCTTCGCCCCCCAGTGGGCCACCTAGGGTGTTTCACTGGGAAAAAATAAAAAGGAGGGAGGAGTGTGCCCCAAGGGTTTTTTACAGCAACTCTGATCATTTATAGAACTTTGGAAAAACCCGACAACCCGTTGCTCTGAGGGAGTCCACAAGTGAAAAAATCGAAGTTCGCAAGAAGTCCCCTTTTGGCGAATGCCCGAGGATAAGGCAAAATTTTTTTTTTTTACTGGGGGGCCCCTTGGGGGCCCTGGGCTGTCGCATAGCTTGGCTGAATGGCAATCGGGACTTGTCCCTTCCTTGGTGTGTAGGGCTGGGACACTGTGAAAGGGACAAGGAAAAATTTATCAGGGAACCTTGATGAAGAGGGTTTTAAAGGGCCTTTCTTGGTAAAAAACCTTTTCCCCCGCCTACCAGCCCTGAGAAAATGAACTCAAACCCCTTCTCCATCCGCTCTGATGGACAGATCATCTAAGATCATCTTGGGGGTTTTGTGAACACGGGCTGATTTTTGAGCAGCTGTTAGGTAGATACTCCACATTTTTCGAAGGGAAATGCATCACAATATTTTTTGCTGGACCCACCCACCAGGGGAAACCTTCCCCACCCCAGCTGAGTTAGGATGGCGTTTTTAAAGTAAAAATGTGGGAAAGACAGGGTATTGATATCTCTGCTGAACTACAAAGGGTGGGGGTTGAACCCTTTGCACTGCGCTTACATGGGTCTTGACTGCTATCTGGCCATCCCCGGGTTTCCTTCCCCCCGACTGTTTTAGGGGTGTCATCCCTTTCTGGGAAGGGGAAAGGGGATCTTTGGGATGTAGCAACTACACAGCATTACCCATTCGTAACCGGCAAGGTTCTCGCCCACATTTCCCCCCTGAAAAGGGGTCAGTAACCACCAAAAGGCACCAGGACAATCTGGGTTCGCCCTGGCAAGTCTACAATAACGTACCTAGTGCCTCAATTTAAATTTTTGGGACGCCGTCGTGAGTTCGGTCATAGGTTGTTGCCCGCATCGAGAATCCTTTAGGAAACCTGAAAAAATTTGGGGCATTTTCAAAACTGGTTATTGGGGTTAACCAAACCCATTACCGATACTGAAAGTGTTTTAAATGGGTGTGGACTGTCGAAATTCTTCCCTGTTTTAAATTTAGGGGTGTTCCCTTGCACCAACACTTTTTAACACCCGCATGGACTAGATATAGGCAGAGCTACTATCCAAATTCAGTGTGGGAACCTGGTAAAATCAAGGTCACGACCTTGCTTTGCGACGATGTTGCATCCACCCGTCTCTGGAATCATGTGGCAGCTCTTTAAGCATTTAGCAATGAGGCAAAACTTGGGCCTAGAGGTCTCCTGACCAAGACTAAATTCGGACTTTGGGGGCCTGTTTTGGGGAAACCCCTTATTCAATCAGGCCCCGCGGGGAGGACGTTTTTAAGCCCAAGGGGAAACTTTGCTCCTTGGTACATGGTCCATGTCCCCCCGGGGTGTCAACCAAGAAATCAGTAAAAAAAAGGTAGTCAGGAAATTGGGTCTGACAGCAAGGTCCATGAACTTTAAACAACAAAAGATTGGAGATAACGTACCCACTCAAAGGACCCAAATTATGTTCTTCAAGGGTTTGTACGGGCCTATTTTGTCCTTGGAGTCTCGTCCTTTGATGCCCCTTTTTTAAATTTTCTTTTCCCGGGTCACGGGGACATTTGGCAGGATCATGTGTCCTCCGACAGCTTCGCCGTGCGATTGGCGGGGCCTGTTTTTGCAAAACCGGATCGCCACTCAGGTTAATGGGCAACCCACTCTTTTTCCCGTGGATGGCTGCCCATCAGGTTGTCTCTTTGCAGAAACGTAGGTGAGGAGGCCCATGGGAAAAACCCTTTGTGGTTTGTGTGTGGTTGTGTGTTGGGTGTTTTGGGGTGGGTTTTTGTGTGTGTGTGTGTGGGTGTTTTTGGTTTTTTTTTTTTTTTTTTTTTTTTTTTTTTTTTTTTTTTTTTTTTTTTTGGGGGGTTTTTTGGGGTTTTTTGGGTGATTATATTAAAAACAAAAAAAAAAAAAAAAAAAAAAATATAAATTTTTTATAATTTATAAAAGGGGCCCCTTTTTAGAACCTTTGGGGGACCCTAAGAGGTTTGGGTTTCCCTTTTCCCCTGGACCAAGGGAATTTTTTTAAAATTTTTCCCCAGAACCTTTGGGGGGGGCCCTTGTTTAAAAAAGGGGAAAAACCCCCGGGGTTTTTCCAATTTTCAATTTTTTCCGGGGGGAAAACCCCGGCCGGGGCGGGAGGACTTGTTCCAAGAGCCTTTGGGCTACCTTTGTAAAAGGTCGCCCCAGGTTATAAAAATAGTTTTCCCCCGGGATGGTCCCCCCACAGGGTCCTTTGCAAAACGAGGTTGGGGGATAAGACCTTGGGTTTTTTTTTTTGGGTTTGGGGGTTGTTGGGTTTTGTTGTTGGGGGTTGTTTTGGGGTGTTTTGTAAAAGTTTTTTCATATAATTTAATATTTTTAATTTTTCCCTATATGTAAAATAAAATAATTATTTAAATTTAAATATTTTTTTTATTTATATTTTTGTTTGGAAAATTAATAAAACGCATATAACCTTTGTGTTGTTTGGGTTTGTTTTTTTTTTTTTTTTTTTTTTTTTTTTATATATAACAAATATAACATATAATTTTTTAATATTTTTAAATTTTATATTAATATAATAATTATATAAAAATTTAAATATAAAATTTTAAAAATTTATACTTTTGTTTTAAAATTGTGTATGTTAAAAAATTTTATTTTTTTAAATTTAATTATAAAATATAATAATAATATTTATAATATAAAAATTTATATATATAATATATATTAATATATTATTATTTTTATATATAAAATTTAAAATTTTATTACTACAATTTACATCCAAAGGTTATATTGCATGTAATTATATTAATAATAATATTATATAATAATATATATATAATGTTGAAAATATATGCACATATTATCTTTATATTGTGTGTAGGTATTGTTGCCCCAACACACATCACGTCAGGGGGCCTGGCCCCCGCCCTGGGGGCCCCTGCTTTTCCAAATTCCACACTTTTTTACCCGGGACTGCAAAACCCAGTTTCCATGGGTGGCCCGGGAGAGACGCAGAAGTCTATGACGGAGAGGCTGTGAACTAGCAGGGGAGGCTTATGCATTTTTTCTTCCTTTTTTCCATGGCAGCCCCGGTGGGAGTTGCAAGCGAAAGGTATTTCACCCACCCAAGGTTGTTGTTTTTGTTTTTTTAATATTTTTATATTTTTTATTATAATTAATATAAAATTTATAAATTTAATATATAAATATATTAATTTTTATATATTTGTGTTGTGGTTGTGTGTTTTTGGGGGGTTTTTTTTTTGCTTGGGTTGTTTTTTTAAATGTTTTTTTTTTATTTTTTTTTTAAATTTAATTTTTTGTTTTTTTTTTTTATTTATATTAATTTAATTTTTAATTTTGGTGTGTGGGGTGTTGTTTTTAATTTTAATTTTAAAATAAAATATATAAAATAATATTTATATGATATTATATTTTATATATTATATGGGTAGATATATAAAAATGTAAAAATTACTATATTATAAATTTTTATATATTTTATATTATTTTTTATATAAATATAATAAATTTTATAAAATATAAAATTATATTATATTAATATATTATATATTATTTTTTATATTAAACTGTTTTTTTTGGGTGGTTGGGGGGAGTTTTTTGTGGTTTTGTTTGTTTGGTTGTGGTGTGTGGGTTGTTATGCTGTATGTGTCCCCGTTTGTATATTTATTAAATTACGTTGTATGTTTTTTTTTTTTATTAACGTAGGTTCATGTTTGACCGCCCTGGTTCAGATGATACTTAAAGTAGTTTTTTATGTTTTTGGGGTTTGGAGTGATAGTGGTAGGAAACCCCCGTTCCTTTCCACGGAGAGGGCCCCTGTTTCCCTTTTTTTTGGTAAACATTCTCTGTTTTATCCGGTTGGACACCTGACTTGGGCTGGCTTGCCACCCATGGGTAGGTAGGCAATCGATGAAGTTCCTTGCCAAGGTATGTATGTGTATTATATACATAAATATTTTTTTGTTGTTTTCATATATATTAAAATATAAAAAATAATATTAAATTTTTAAATTTAAAATATATATTTAATAAATTTTTATATTAATAAAATTTTATT
>NW_023664445.1:0-13821 GCF_015228065.2 Penaeus monodon
AATTTACATGAAAAAAAATTTTCCTTTAAAAGAAAATTACTGAAAAAATGGCCAATTTGGGCTTTGAAAAAAAAAAAGACTAGCTTCTAAAAAAATTTAATAAATTGTAAGATGACTCTAAATATAATTTATTCTTTAATAAGAAACAGATTGAGAAAAAAACATAAAAACAAGTTAATTAAATTTAAATATAAAAAACCCGTAACAATAAGAAAAAAAAAAAGGGTTTTTTTGACAGTCCTTAAGTTAAAACACTCAGGCTTCTTGAAATATTTTAAAAAGTACACAGTTTTAAAATTTTCATTATGCAGAAAATTTAATCCACCCTTTATCCATAAATAATATACCCTTTTATTCAAAATTCTCTTGTTTTTATTATTTTTTCCCCAAAACTTTAACAAAAATTATTTCCTAATGATTTTATAACCATAGGGTGTAATCTTAATCAGTGATCAAGCCTACGGGCCCCTGCTAGACTGAATAAGGATACCCAATGAAACTTTTCCCACAATCAAATGCAGATAGGCCACTCATTCCAAAATACGAAAAATATGGTATTTTATTTACTTTTTTTTTAAATTTACTTCCAAATAAAAATATCAGGTAAAAAGGATATATAGGGATGCTTATCCAAAAGGTGTTCGAGACCAGTTGCTAAAAATTGTTTACAATGTTTTCTTAACTAACTTTTTTCAAAAACAAACCCTTTACGGTTATGTTAATGCACTTTACTCTTTTTGTAGTACTTCACTGAACATTTCATCATAAAATACATTTACAGAAAAATTTGATGAAAAAAAACTTTTAATAAAATTTTTTTACGGGAAAGGGGTCTGAAAGCTTTTTAAAAAAACCTTTATAGTTCTATGACATGAAGTTTTTTTGCTGAAAAATTTTTTGTAAATAAATTTAGGCCAGAAGGTTTTGAAGTTGGCACCATCCTCAATTAACATCCAAGCTTTCACTATTTTTAGACCCTTTGTGAGACACCTCCAATATTGGCATTTTCCTTTTTTTCATTAGAAAAAAGGCCTCGGGGCTTTTTTAACTCAAGAGCTTTAAAAAAAAAGGGGGAAAAAAAAGGAAAAAAAAGAATTAAGAAAAAAAGGAGGTATATATTCCTTTTATATCATATAAAGATCGTTTGTTAACCCTTGCCAAAGGGAAGGCATATAGTACAGCCATGCCCCCGTGAGTTTAAGTTTTTTGTTTTTTAACATAGATGGCCACACTAAGTCCCAATGAGCCCTTTTCGAGTCTGCCTGTCTCGCCCGTTCTCCTTTTTGTTGATTTACGAAAAAAAATTTTTTCGTATCTTATTTTTTGTTCTAATTTTATAAAATTTATTAATTCTAATTTTTTAAAAAAATTACAACATCGATATTCATAGCACAGTAAAAATTGTTTTCCCCCTCAAAACAAGAAAAGGGGAAAACAGGAAGGGGAAAAAAATTTCTAAAGATCCTTTTTAGTAAGCACTGCAAGCCATCTATGGCAGAGACTTTCATAAAAAAAAAAAAAGAGCACGCATTTTTCCCCCTTTTTTTTTAATTTCCCCTTTGGGATTGGGGTTTAAAACATAACTCTTATAAAGGAAAAAAAAAACTAAGAAAAAAAAAGCTCATCTACTGACCCTTCAAATTACAAAGCAACTGAGTCAGTAAGTTGCAAGCAACTTGACTAAAGCTGTGTCGCAGTTTATTTTAAAATTTATTCTAATATCAAAATAAAAATAAAACCTTTTTTGTGGTTTCCCCGGGCGGTGAGGATGAGAAATAACTGTGTGAAAATTTCTTGGAAAAACGGGAATTCCTCTATGATAAAAAAACCTCAGGACATCTCTTAGGCACTCGACTATTTCTTCTTGCAGACTCCAAGTCCTGAAAGAGTAAAAAATAATTAAAATAAACAATATTCATAATTTTGCCTATAATAAAATGAAGCTATTTACATTCAAATGATGATTTACATTTGGGGTATTTAAGAACAAAATTTTAAAGTAATTCACAAATAATGATGAGTTGTAGCTATTTTTATAATACACTTTCCTTTAAACTGGGTGACTACACAGTCACACTGACAGTCTAAAGTAATAATTACCTTTGCAAGATACCATAAACATCACTTCAACTTTTTTATTGAACTTTAGCCACTATTAATTATTCATTCATCCCTCTACATAAATCAACAAAAAGGATAATGTCTAATATAAACTATGAAACCATATTTATTAGTACTTTAAAAGAGCAAAACCAAAAGATGCAAAGGAGTATGAAAAAGTCTTGGGGGCACATACCCAGACCCCTTTGTAAAGGCTTAGCCCCACTACCCAATGAATTTCTGTTTAAACCAGTGGACTTCCTTTTAATATAAGCAATTTATCTCTGATTTCTTGAAACAATTTCACTTGGAAAAATTGAAACAATATAATTCATCAATTCTTCTATATCTTTTTAAAATTAGTTGGTCCAATTAATCCAATCGGCACATTGGCAAGAATAATTGCCATCCCCAAGTTTTTTTAGTGCATTTACACACAGATGGGTCTACAAGTGCTTAATTACCAAGGAGTCGTTTTTCAGGCCCATCTTTTTCTCACCTGTTTTCCCTTTTCCTTGACTTTTTTGGGAAGGGTCTTTTGCATTTTTTCATTTTCTTAAATGCTACCAAGATTTTAATATGAATTTAATAATCACAACATCAATAACAAAAATATCAGTATCAATATCAATTGTATTAACTCTTTTCCGACGAGTGGCATGTTACATACATGCCATGGCATGGCTGGACTATCTGCCGGGGCATGTTCGTACATGCCATGATGTTGTATGGCATGCAATGAGTTTTTTTTGTTCAATCACGGCAAAATATTATTTTTCTGCCGCTGAAAATGGGGATTAAGTCGTTTTAACCTTCTCATTTTACTATACACACACACACACACACACCACACACACACACACACACACACACACAACACCACACACACACACACCACACACACACACACACACACACACACACAAAAAAATCAACTCCATGATCCCACACACTGCTTATTTATTTAGGGCTATAGAGCGAATAATGATCACTATGGAGTCTACATAACAACAAAAAAAAAACCTTCAGTCTTGATTTATCAAGAATATGGCAAATAGAGACTTTAGAAAATAAAGATAACTGAAAATACAACTATGCTCGTAGTTACGAAGAAATGGCAAGGGATGCTGTATTTGGCATGAGCGGTTCGCGCATGCTAGGGTGACAATATAAGCCCCCGGCAGCGGGGCCGGGGCCACTATGAAATACCACCCATCGGGAAAGGGTTAAAAAGAAAACCACATTTCACGCCAATTCCTGAATGTGGAAATTAGGATCGGCCACTAGGGTCAACTCATAGACTCTTTGTGGCTGAGCACATGTTGAGCCATTTTTTATGTAACAAAATTCACAAAAAACTACAGAGAATAATCATAAAACTGTGGTGGTTGGATTTAAAAAATTTATTAACATCTCAGTAGCTGATATTTTTATGGTCTCACTGCAGGCAAAGACGGAAACAACTTAAATAACATGGTGATTTTGAATTATTAAAGATATTTTTTATAAAATCCATAAGGGCAAAAAAAAATCCAACACATACTTGATATTAATAAACTGCACCTGGCAACTAAAATGTTAACATTCACCCAACCCCCAAACAAATACTTTAGGTTTAAAGTTTTCTTGAATAATTTATAGAAATTTTATTTCATTTTAAGTATAATATTCCTATCCAGAACTCAACCACTTAAACTGTTTATAATACTGCTTCAGTTATTATAGTTTTAGTCTACAGAAACCACACATAACAATTGTATTGGCTTTTTTGGGTTTGGGTATGACTTGAAATATACTTTCCAAACTTTACATTTTGGGGCAACTTAAACTGCTTCTGAATATACAGATATTTTTTGGGACTTCTTGATATACAAGCACAATAAAGGTTTGTTGGTCTTTGCCGGGCACCAACAGGTTCTGAGGTTTCACAATTAACATGACTGTTAATTTCATCAGTATAGCTGTTTTTGAAAACTAGACTATTGCGCCAAGGGCAAATAAGTCCATTAAAACCAATCAACATCAAATTCATTAGTTACATATAAGTCCAGTTTTTATTTTGTATTACCAATCTGAAAGCTATTGCATGACAATTTGCAATATTTAAAATCATACCAGGCACAAAATTTAACATTCTAACTTTGTTTCAACAAACCCTATGAAATAGGTACGGAGATAGAAAATAATCAAGACAAATTACATATTCTTGCCGCTCTTAAGGTGAAGTAAAAGAGGAAACACCAGGTATTCTTGAGGTCATTTATGCAGCTCGTCCAGCCATCCGGGCCCCTTTCTCTTCCTCTCCTCTTCCACCACCTGCTGCACCACCTGACGAAGCCCTTTTGGACTCCTGACATCTCCTTCACGAGCCACAGCCACACTAGCTGGCTTCAGGAGGTCGAAAGCTTTGTATCTGTTCATTTTTTCTTGAGTTTAGTCTGTATGGGAAAAATTGCGGCACACAGTTGGGAAGGTTTGTTTGTTTCATCTGTCAGCTGATTCCAGGCTACGGCGCAATTGTTATATATATATATGTATATATATTATATATATATTATATATATATATATATATATATATTTGGGTTGGGGTGTGTGTGCGTGTGTGTGTGTGTGTTGTGTGTTGTGTGTGTGTGTGTGTGTGTGTGTGGTGTGGTGTGTGTGTGTGGTGTGTGTGTGTGTGTGTATGTGTGTGTGTGTGTGTGGTGTGGTGTGTTGTTTGTGTGTGTGTGTGCGCATATATAATATATTAATTATAATATATTATAACTGATGATAGATATATAATATATATATTAAATAGATATATTATATGTATAAATCTACATATATATATGATTATATGTATAACTCATATATATATATATTATTATATTATATATAACATCAATATAGTAGTATGTACTACAATTACGATATATTTATTAATATATGTTACGAATGATATATAATCTAATATCTATTAGTATATATATACTATTATACTAATCAATATGATTATATAATATACGTTATATATATATAAGTGTCTTATCTGACATTTAAAATTTGAACATGCAGTACATCACATGTTAGCGTACACGACATGTGTGTGTGTACGTAGATATATGCATTATATACATACTTGGTGTGTTATATGATATATAATGTATTTTTAATTATATAATATATATTATATTATATTATATAATAGTAACATTATATTAACTATTATACTATTATATATAAATATATGTGTTGTGTGTGTGTGTGTGTGGTGTGTGTTGTGTGGTGTGTGTGTGTGTGTACACTAGGCCTTACTACTTATATTAGAGTACATATATGTATGCTCTAGGCATATCGACGACAGCACCCACAACAGCGCACGCAGCACGACAGTCATCACAGAATATGTGTATGTACGTATGTGATTGATATACTGTGTATGTGATGTATTATATGTATACACAAAACAAACACTACACACACACACACGATGGCACCACACACACACACCCACACATGAAGCCCGGCCCCCCCCCCCAACACAGCAGCACAGCCACTACACATATTGTGATATATATTATATATCTATATAGTATATTATAATAGTATAATATATATATTATAGGATATATATATCATGATTATATGTAGTATTATACGTACAGTTTAATATTTGTATATGTATAACGATGTATAGGATTATGGATATAATAGGTGATTAGATCATAATGTATGAGTATATAGTATATAGTATTATATTATTATATACATTATATAAATATATTATAATATATATAATATATACATATATAAGTAGTATGATATATATATGCATAGTCTATATGCCAGCATATATATATATATATGTAACTATATATATCTATATATCTTATATATTATTCTTATATGACTGATATATATATCGTATCTATATATATTTTATATATTACATTACATATATAGATATATAATTATATATCTAGTTATAGATATATATATATATATAGTATTAGATATCGATATATGTATGTGCTATATATAATTGTATATTATATATTATACTAATTAGTACTTACTATTATTATATATATATTAGCCTTTGATATACTATATTAATAATATATAAGTATATTATTATTTATATACGTGTGCTGTGTGTGTGTGTGTGGTGTGTGTAATGTACTATCACACTGCCACACAGCAATCACACACACACACACACACACCACACACACGCGCAATCACCCAATGAGTGCAAAAACTGTGCCGTGTTATACACACACACAACCACACACACACACACTACATTATATATATAATATATACTTAATATATATTATATAGGATGATAGTATATATATATTATCTAATATACATATATATATATATATATGGATATATTAGTATATATACTATATTATATATATAGTAGTGCTAGCATATAGATATATGTATATTACGTACCATATATACTTTGTATATAGTATGATTATATTAAATATATAATGTATATATAGTTTATAATATTATTACTATATATATTATAAGATGATATTTATATACACTATATTTTTATATATAGTTATTATTAATCTATATATAATATACTATTATAATATATATATATATATATTAACTTTATATATTCATATAACATAAGTATATATAATATATATATGATATATAATATATTATTTATATCTTATCCTATCTAATATATATGTAGATATACTATATATATGATAATAGTATATATAAATGTGATATATAGGTATGTCTATATATAAATTGTGTATATATTTTGAATATTAGTTAGTAGACTATATTTAATATATATTAACTATGAATATATATAGGTAGTAGTATATAGCTATATAGTAATACTTAGTTAACTATATGATTATATAGTATATATATAGTAGTGTGTGTGTGTGTGGTGTGTGTGTCTGTGTGTGGTGTGTCTGTGTGTGATGTTACATGCAGCACACACTTTACACACACCATCACACACACACACACACACACACACTACACACACACACTACACTAAATCAGCACCACACAACAACACAGCACACACACTACAGCACTAGCATCGTACACACACACTCCGTACACGACTCGACCGTGTGTCATATTACTTACCTAATATATAGTATATATTATATATATGTTATTATATTTAGATATTATCTAGACGAGATGATTATATATTTTGTGTGTGTGTGTGTGATGTATATATATATATGATAAAATAGCGTAATATATATATATAGTAGTATTGATAGTGATTATATATATATATATATATATATAATATAAAAATGGGGGGGGGGGGGGGGGGGGGGATGTGTGTGTGTGTGTGTATATATATATATATAGTATATATATGTATATATATATATATATATATTATATATCTATATTTAGATATATACATATACTCTATATATTATATATTTATATATATATATGTTTCATATGATACTATTAATGATATAATATATATATAATATATATTATATAGTATATTATAATATATATATATATATATTATGATATATATGATATATTATATATATCTATATATTGAATATATATATATATATAGATATTATGAATAATTATATATGTATATGTACTATATACAAATGGATATTATATATTATATATAATATATATATATATTATATAGATCGTATATATATACACAGACACACACACAAACACAGCTATAATATATATATAATGAGATGAGAGTACTAGTGATAATGATAGTATAGATATATATATATATATATGTGTACATTATGCAGGCAGCTCTGTGTGTGTGAGTGTGTGTGTGTGTTGTGTGTGTGTGTGTGTGTGTGTGTGTGTGTGTGTGTGTGTGTGTGTGTGTGTGTTGTGTGTGGGTGTGTGTGTGTGTGTGTGTGTGTGTACATACACGCAGACACCATGGCACAACGAAAAAAAATTCCCCCTGTGCTGCATTCCCCTCCGCCGATCGCTGGCGCCTACCCGCCGCTCGGGGCTACGGCCGCCCCTCGCCTCTTAACAGGCAGACACACACAGCATCATCACACATCACACATATATATATATATTATATATATATTAATAGTTATTATATATATATATTTAATTATGATAATATAGTCTGCTGGGTGCGAGTCGTTAATTATTATATATTAATTATAATTAGTATAATATTATATATACATATTAATATAATCTTAATATAGGGCAGGCAATTATATATAGAGTCATACATATATATTATATATAATTAAGTATATTATATTATTATATATAATCAAGATATATAGATTATATATATATATAGGTAAGATTATATGTATTATAATAATATATATATATATTCACTAATTATTATATACGACAACTACCTATATAATATATTACTAGCTCTATATATATGAGTCATATATATATATAGTATAGGTCATATATGATATATCTATATCTTATATATATATATAATATGCATATATACTAATATATATATATATGAGACTATGATATAGTTATATACTCTATCTCATATTTATCTATATAATGCTTAATCGTCTCTGTATATCAAGTCTTAACTCTAATATGCTCCTTCCTATTATCAATCAGTAAATAGTATATATATCCGCATCCTATCTTTAATATGCTATACTATATACTAAATATATATGTAGGCGTATATTATCATCTTCTATCGTGTGTATATACTAGTATCTATTACTATATATAGTACTTATAGTCCTCTAATAATATGATGAATAACTATTATATATTATATGTATATAATATAATGTATATATCTATATATATAATATCATCTTATATACGTATTATATTATTATGTTGTTGTTTATCTAATTATATATATATATATGTTCGTGTATATATTCGGTTCTGTCTATCTCCTTACTACCTCTGGACTCGTCGGATCTAGTATTCGTCTACTCTCTCGCTAGTATGTAAGGTGTGTGTGTGTGTGTGTGGTGTGCTGCTGTGTGTGTGTTGTGTGTGTGTGTGTGTGTGTGTGTGTGTTTGTGTGTGTGTGTACCTACACGTAACACACAGGTCATCAGCACAGGCCCACACACGATATCGTCGGTATTACTATAAGGTAGTTAACTAGTATATATTCCCATATATACACTATGATGGCGGGGTAGTATATACTTTATATATATCTATATCGATGCTCTATATCTCTCTACTCTTATCTATCCAATTCTTTCTCAGGACATACATATCATGTTATATATATATATATCCTCATCTATCTCATCTCTCGTGCCTCTCTTTATTTATATATTCTCCATGTCTCTGTGCATCTCTAAAATATATCATACTATTCCCTCTATCTCTTAGCTCCTCTCTCTCTCTCTTCGCTTCTCTACTGCTATCTATCTCGTATCTCTCGTACTCTCTCGGACGTCTGTCTCTATCACTATCTCCTCTTCTATCTCTCTCTCCACGCTTCTCTCGTGCTCTCTCTCATTCTCCCATCTTATCTCTCTTCTCTCTCTGTCTCTCTCGGCATCTCTCCATCTCTACATCTCTTCTATCTACTATCATATTAGTAGCTTACTCTCTCTACATCTACACTGACTATCTGTCTGCGTTCTCTCTCCCGTATCTATCTATCCTTAGTAATATATATCTCCTCTCTCTCTCTCTCATCTACTACTCTCTCCTCTCTCTCTCTCTCTATGTGTGTGTGTGTGTGTGATGTAGGGTGTGTGTGTGTGTTGTGTGTAGTGTGTGTGTGTGTGTGTGTGTGTGTGTGTGTGTGTGTCATCCCCATATCTTATAGCATAGCCTCCACATATAGCATACATTAGCGTAGTAAAAAAAAAAATAACAGCTACATGATTTTTTTTTATTATATGGCTGTGTGTGTGTGTGCTGTGCGTGTGTGTGTGTGTGTGGTGTAGAGATCATCATATTTACTTATGATTAAATAGCTAGGTGTACCGCAACACACGCACAGGCACACACACACCAGCACCAGCACACACAGCACTCCACACATAGATACTATTTCGTATATATATACTATATAATATGATATATACTATAATATTACATATATATACTTCATAATGTCACAATACATATATACATATAGGGCATCCAACATGTGATGTATATAATGGCATATATCTACGTACACACACACATGTGTGTACGTACATGTGTGTACTGCATGTTCAAATTTATAAATGTATGTAAGCAATATCTGATATTATAGTATATATAGATATTGGTATGATATAGTATATATATATGGATGACTATATTATATATAGTATTGTAGCATATATAGTATACTATGTATATTCTATACCATATATATAGATATATATGAATAGGTATGATATCTATATAAGTGTAGATTTTTTTTTATAGTATTTTAATATATATATTGATATGTATGATTTATAGCATATATATTGTATATATAGATATAATAATAGTATAATAGATTATATATAAATATATATTATATATAATATTAATATATGTGCACACACACACACAAGCAAACCAACACACACACACAACCCACTAGCACTACGACAGCGACTATAACATTCCACAACACTACGACGTCACACACGGACACACACAGACACACACACAATGCACACCACTACCCGGGTATCCTTGCGCTGTAGCATGGGAATCTGCGCTGTGGTTACGGCCACACTCTACTACACCACCATCGATCCATCAGCATCACACACGACACGACACACACATCACACACCACACACACATGACACCACACTACACACATGCCACACACACACATCATATATATATTATATATCGTTATAATTATATATATGATGATATATATATATACTCTGATATATATATATAACCAATTGCGGCCTGATAGGCGCTGGATATCAGCTGACTAGTTATGTAACTAATCACTCTTCTCCCCGAGAGTATTTCCAATTATTTGGATTTAGTGTGTGGTGTGCGCGCATTTTGTCGACTCTCAAGAAATGACAGATACAAGCTTCGACCTCTGGCGCTATGTGCTGTGGCTCGTGAGGGGAGATGTCAGGAGGTCGGCTTCGTCAGGTGTGGGCGCGTGGTGGAAGGGAGTAGGAGGTAAGGGCGGTGCTGACTGAGCTCATAATGACCTCAGGATCCTGTGTTTCTCTTTTTACTTGTCACCTTAAGGCGATCAGAATATTAATTGTCTGATTTTTTCTATCTCGTACTTATTTCATGAGGGTTTGTTGAAAGCTAAGTTAGAATGTAACTTTTGTGCCTGGTATGATTTAGAATATTGGCATTGTGCATGTCAATAGCTTTCAGATTGGTAATCCAATATAAACTGGACTTATGGTAACGATGATTTGTGTTGATTGTTTAATGGATCTTATTTGTCTTGACCCCCACACCCATCCCCCCCCACCCCCCCACCCTCCAGGCGCAATAGTTCTATTTTCAGAACTTACGTGGGACTATACTGATGAAATTAAGTCATGTTAATTTGTGAAACCTCAGACGCTGTTGTGCTCCGAGACGCTTACACCCTTATTGTGCTTGTATATCTAGAAGTCGGCCCAATATAATTATCTGTATATTCAGAAGCAGTTTGAAGTTGCGAAGTGTAATGTTGGAAAGTATATTTCCAAGTCTACCGCAACAAAGCAATACCAATTGTTTGTGTGGTTTCTGTTAGACCTTATAACTATACATACTGGAAGCAGTATATATAAACGTTTAAGTGGTTGAGTTCTGGATAGGAATTTATACTTAATGATAAATTTCTTGAAAGTAGCTTCAAGAAGGCACTTTAATACTAAGTTATTTGTTAGGGGTTGCTGAATGTTAACATTTTTAGTTGCCAGTGTGGCGTGGTTAATATGGCATATGTGTTGTATTTTGTTGGTCTTATGGTTTTATAAAAAATGTATCTTTAATAATTCATAATGCACATGTTATTTAAGTTGTTTCCGTCTTTGCCTGCGTGAGACCGATAAAAATATCAGCTACATGATTATGTATATGATTTTTTTGAAAATCACCACCGACGGTTTATGATTATTCTCTGTAGTTTGGGGAATTTTGTTACCTACATGGCTCTGAAACATGTGCTCCAGTCCAGCAAAGAGTTATGAGTTGACCCTAGTGACCGATCCTATTTCCACATTCATGGAATTGGCGTGAAACATGTGGTTTTCTTTTTCCCTTTGCCGATGGGTGGTATTCATGTGGCCGCGTGCCCCGGCTGCGGGATTATATTGTCACCTTATACTATGCATGCGCGACCTGCTTCAGCCAAAATACCACATCGCGCTTGCCATTGTGCTCGTATACGTGACGCAGACATATTGTTGTATTTTCAGTTATCATTATTTTCTAGTCTCTATTTGCCATATTTCGTGATGAAAATAATATAAAAAAAAAAAAAAAAAAATCAAGACTGAAGGATATTTTTGTTGGGTGTAGGACTCCATAGTTGATCATTATCGCTCTATAGTGTCTGATAAAATAAGGCAGTGTGTGGGATCATGGAGTTGGATTTTTTTGTGTGTGTGTGTGTGTGTGTGGTGTGTGTGTGTGTGTGTGTGTGTGTGTGTGTGTGTGTGTGTGTGTGTGTGTGTGTGTGTGTATAGTAAAATGCAGAACGTGTTAAATACGACTTGTGTGTATTCACTATTTTCAGCGGCGAATAATATTTTGGCCGTGTTGTAACAAAAAAACTCATTGCTATGTCGCAATACATACATGCATGGCTATGTAGGGCGACCATGCCCGCCGGACAGATAGTCCAGCCATGCCATGGCATGTATTTACTGCCATCGTCGGCAATAGTTATATAAAAATTGATATTGATTACTGATTATTTTGGGGGGGGAGGGGGGTTATGTGTTGTGATTATATAATTCTATAACATCTTGGTTCATTTTAAAGACAATGAATAATGGCAAAAGACCGCTTTTCGCAAGTCATAGAAAAGGGTAAACAGGTGTAGATAGATGTGCGCTGATAACTGACTCCTGTATATTAGCACTTGTAGGAGCCATCATGTGTGTATAATGCAGCTGAATAAACTTGGGGGATGGCTAATTATTCGTGCCAATGTGCCGATTGGATTAATTGGAGCCCACTAATTTTAAATATAGAATTAAAAAGAAGTGATGATTATATTGTTTCAATTTTTCGCAGTGAAATTGTTTCAAGAATCAGGAGATAAATTGCTATATTAAAAGGAAGTCCACGGTTTGAAAAGCAGGAATTCATGATAGTGGTGGCTAAGGCCTTTATCAAGGGTGTCTGGGTATGTGGCCCCAATACTTTTTGCATATCCTTTGCTCTTTTGGTTTTGCTCTTTTAGAAGTTAACTTAATAATATGGTTCATAGTTTATATTAGACATTCATCCTTTTTGTTGATTTATGTAGTAGGGGATGAATGAATATTAATAGTGGCTAAAGTTCATAAAAAGTTGCAAGTGATGTTTATGTTATCTTGCAGAAGGGTATTATTAGCTTTAGACTGTCAGTGTGACTGTGTAGTCACCAGTTTAAAGGAAGCTGTATATAACATAGCCTACAACTCATCATTATTTGTGAATTGAGCTAAATTTAGTTCTTAATCCCCATAATGTACAGTGCCGTCATTTGAATGTACTGAGCTTTCTATTGATCTATAGGCAAATTATGATATTGTTTTATATGACTTACTTG
>NW_023664446.1:0-13818 GCF_015228065.2 Penaeus monodon
GGAAAAGATTAAATTCTAATGAATCTCCAACAAGGTATAGTTAAAATTTTTATATCTATATATCTACTATCTATGCAAAATTAAGAATGCCCAGTCAATATTTTTGCATGAACTATACGAAAAAACTACAAAATCTCCAAAAGTTATGTAAAAATCAACAGCATTACCGTTTTTTCCGGAAACTTTTTTAGCTCCCCACTAAAATTTTGATGCAATAACCCAAAACTTCCCGATTGCTAAAACGATTCCATTAGTGACATTTGGGACAGCACCAATGCACCGGCAGCACTGATGAGCGAGTGACTGTCGGATATCGCACAGCCAGAGAATTACAGCAGTTTTATTGGCATAAATCGTTTGATGAACTGCCCGGTAGTGTGGCTGTTCATGATTGCAGTAAGAGCTACGGTAGCGTTGTATCTTTTTAAATAGAATATGGAATACTGAACTCTCTCTCTATTATATTATATATATATTTATATTTAAAATATATTATATATATAATATATATAATATATTATATATATATATAAACATTGTTTTTGTGTGGTGTGTGTGTGTTTTGTGTGTGTGTGGTTTTGTGTGTGTGTTGTTTGTGTGTGTGTGTGTGTGTGTGTGTGTGTTGTATAATACACCACACACACGCACACACGCACACACATCCACACCACAAAAAACTTGTATATAACATACCACCACACACACACACACACACGCACACACAACACCACATTTTATATATTTATTATATATTATATATATATTATATATATATATATATAATGTGTGTGTGTGTGTGTGTGTGTGTTGTGTGTGTGTGTGTTGTGTGTGTGTGTGTGTTGTATTAAATATACATATATATACATACATACACACACCCAAAAACACACTCACCACACACAACCACACACACACACCCCACACACCCCCACAAAACACACACACACACCACACACAAAACACACACACCCCCACACACACACACCCCCACACACACTCACACACACACACAATATAGCATATGCATAAGTCTATTTTCTGTTACCAGTGGACCCGTGGCTGTTTTCCACGTGGATCCAAATCCCATATAGGAACCATTCACTCAGCAAGGGCGTAGATAACAAAATTTTATATCTGATCTCGTTTGCCCCTCCGATCGTGTCCACGCGCAGCGCGGAAAGGGGTGGGCCTAGCCCCCTCCCTCCGGGGGGGTGACCCCGACGCTGTGACCTCCACGTGGGCGCTTTTATCCTTTAGACAATCGTAGGGTCGTCGTAGCATGTGTTCACCCCTTTACGTGGTTTTTGAATCCCTGTCAGCCACTGTACTAGAGTACGTATAGCCTTTCACAAACTGGTGGCAGGCGGGCGCTGCTCCTTCTGGCTCGCAGCACGAACACCACCTCCAAGGAAGAAAAAACTGCTTGAACCGTTCCCGAAGACTGACTAAAAAAAACAAAACATTAAGTACATGTTTGGTCCCCCTTTCTATTATTTCTTTCCCTTCCTTCTTCGTCCCATAATGTGTTAGCCGTTGTTTTTTTTGGGGTAAAAAGTGCTAAATGACACAATGGGACGCTCCCCACACTTTTTCTTTTGACCTCAGAATCGCATTCCAAGGCCTGGACGAGGACTATGAGGAGTCTAAAAGCGATTCTGAAGTTAAGGAGGCCTGTGCGAGACTTTCGAGACGTGTGAACATCGAGACGGACGATTACACCGAGGACTAGGAGGATGAGACGACAGGGACGAGCAGCCACAAAGGGATACACCAGGACAACGCACACGAGCACGAGACGACCACCCAAAATTAGGTCACCTTGAGGCAAATCAAAGCCTTTCTCGAGGCGAGGCGCCAGTAGGTGGCCGAGCATTATAGCATATGCATAAGTCTATTCTGTTACCAGTGGACCATGTGGCTGTTTTCCACGTTAGATCCACGTTCCAAATAGGAAATTTCACTCAGCGAGCCCTCATCAATAACGGTATGCTCATGTTTGAGCAGCCGTGACCTCTCCCCCATCCTTCACCACTAAACCCTCGATCTTGCGCTTTTCTTTCTAACTTGTACCATCGACAGCCCGCAACATCTTTGATGTTGTCGCTCATTTCTTGTCTTTGGTTTTGCCTCTTCCTCTGTTTCCTATCACCATCCCTGTCAGCAAGTCTTTCTCAATACTTTTACTTCTCATCACAGCCAAAAAACTTTAGTTTCCTTTTGTTCCCAGATGTCCAACAGCCGGGCCCTTTACAATTTACTGTTTTCAGCACTTCATCATTTGTTTTCTTCTCCCTCCTTTAATACGTAGTATTCGTTTGTAACACCACCATTTCAAAACTATTGGACCTTTTTCCCTTGTCTATCTTCAGCACCCAACACTCAGAACCATATGACGCAATTGGGAAAACTAATGGTTTCGTAACCTCAGTTTTTTGTCTGTAAGGAAATGCTTCGGTTTTTCCAGATTTTATTGAGAGCACTGTGGCATTTTTGGCAATGGCAATTCTTCTATTTATCTTCGGTGAATCATCATATGTATCAGTTAAAACAGCTTCAAGATAAGTGAACTCTATCACATTTTTCAAACAACCACCCCTTTAATTGTAAAAAGCTCATCATTGTTTACTGTCGGTTATCTTTGAATCTTCATGATCCTAGTTTTCTTTGGCATTAAGAAACAACCCAGCCTCTTCGCTTGCTTCTCTAACTCTATCTAACAGTTGTTGTAGTTCAATGATACTGCTGGCAATTAAAAACCATGTCATCGGCGTATCTTAGATTTGATTTTTTTGTATCCTCGAACATCTACAGTTCCTTAAAATATTCTCCAAAGCATCACTTACATTGCTTCAGAATATATACTAAAAAGGTGCAGAGACAGAATACAACCTTGTCGCACTCCTTGGTTGACTTTTGAACATTCTGTTAACCCACAAGTGGTTCCCCACAGTTGCTTGTTGTTGGTCACACCATGGCTTTTATTAGTTGGATGATGTGTTTTTGGAAACCTCAGTGAAGGCATAGATGACATTTATTCTGTTTCTCATTTGACCCTCATTTCGTGACCAGAGCTTGACGGGGTAAGGTCGGCTCAGCCGGGTTAGCGGACCTGACCCACGTCCCACCATACCGCTATTACCCACATTTATAGATATTGTCTTGTGAGTTCCATACTGTGTGTTGTACGACTCCCAAATAAAGAGTTAACGCCGTTAACCAGTATAATTACCCTCTGTTCACCATTGTACTAAGGATCATAGCCTTTTACCACACACACATGTATATATACATATATACACACACAAGAAACAACACACACACACACAAAACTCACTCACTCATCACTCACTCACTCACTCACTCACTCACTCACTCACTCACACCACACACACACACACACATATATGTATGTATGTAAATAAAACACATACGTATATATACCCCACAGTATATTTAGTTACATCTAGAAAGACCGAAGCATTACCTTACGGACAAAAAAACTGGGTTATTGAACTTATTAGTTTTCCCAATTGCGTCATATGGTTTCTGAGTGTTTGGGTGCTGAAGAAGATAGACCAAAAAAGGTCAATAGTTTTGAAATGTGGTGTTACAGACAAATACTACGTATTAAATGGAGGGAGAAGAAAACAAACGAGAAGTGCTGAGAAAGTAAATTGAAAAAAGACCATGTTGGACATCTTGAACAAAGGAAACTAAAATTTTATTGGTCAAGTGATGAGAAGTAAAAGTAAATTGAGAAGACTTGCTGACAGGGGGTGGGGGATAGGAAACAGAGGAAGAGGCAAACCGAAGACAGACTGAGGGGACAACATCAAAAAATTTTTGCGGGCTGGGCGATGGTACAAGTAGAAGGAAAATGCAAGATCGAGTTGATTTGGGGAAGGATGAGGAGAGGTTCCCGGGGTGCTCAAAGATGAGCATTTCCGTTTTTTGATGATATTTAGTTAGGTAGACAGATAAACCGACTGACAGACACAGATAAATTGATATATCAAAACGTTCCTTATTCTATAAGTCCCTTCTATCCCTAAGAAATTCAGATTTTTTTTTTTTTTTTTATCCTAATTATAAAAGCTTGAATGAAATTACATGTGCTGTTTAACACTCACATACGCGGTGTTCGCACATATATTGATAAAATAGGAACAAATGTGAGTAATCTACGAGCTAAGGGAAACCCGCAGACTTGAATTAATTTCCCAAAAAATTTTTCGTATTTCACTTTCTCCAGCCATTTAAAGAAAATCCTTTCAACTCCAGATGGTTTTTGGGTCCCCTTTTTATTTTAAGCATTTATACGATATCCTTGCTATTCGTGGAACGTTTAGCCATTTATTGACCCTTTCGAAGCTTTGCCGAGTCATGGATCTCTTGGATAGTCACATCGGGGCACTCCGGGTCAATATCGATCACGTTTAGCCATTTATTGACCCTTTCGAAGCTTTGCCGAGTCATGGATCTCTTGGATAGTCACATCGGCACTCCGGGTCAATATCCGATCAAAGTTTTTAGAAGATTAACCCCCACGCACAAACACACACACACACCACACACAACCACACACCACCCACACACACACAAAAACACACACCAACACACCACACACCACACCACCACACACCACACCACACACAACACACACATACAAAAAAACACGCACGCACACAACAAAACACACACAAACAACCACACACACACACCCCACACACCCCACACACACACACACAACAAAACACACACAAACATACAAACACCCCAAAGCCAACACATACAAACCCCAAAACAAAACACACACAGACACAACACACCACGCACATATATATATATATATATATAATATATAATTTATATTTTATATAATATATTATATATGTGTGTGTGTGTGTGTGTTGTGTTGTGTGTGTTTGGGGTGTGTTGTGTGTGGGGGTTTTGTGTGTGTGTGGGGTGTTTTTTAAATGTAAATATGTGGGGTTATATATATATATTATATATATAATATATATAATATATATTATATATTTTTATATATAATTTTATATATTATATATATATATAATATATATAAAATTATTATATTATATGTGAAAAACAAAAACGCACACGCCCCACACCCCAAAACACACACCAAAACACACACACACAACACACACCCCCCACACCCCACACACACCACACACACACCCAACACACACACACCACCACACACAACACATATATATATATATATATATATATATATATATATATATATATATAATATATTATATATATTGTGTGTGTGTGTGTGTGTTTGTGGGGTGGTGTGTGTGTGTGTGTGTGTGTGTGTTTTGGTTTTGTAAATGTAAATATGTTACCTTATACACACACACACACAAAACTTACACACACACACTTACACACACACACCACACACACAACACACATACACACACAACAAATGTTATTTAATATGAACGAATAATTACGAAAAAATATGAAATGCATTACATACTATCCAGTCATTAGAATGATGTATTGTAAGTAATCGGTATTTTTAGAGAGAGAGAGAGAGAGAGAGAGAGAGAGAGAGAGAGAGAGAGAGAGAGAGAGAGAGGGGAGAGAAATGAGTGAGTGATGGGAAGAGAAAGGTATATTATATATATAATATATATATATATATATATATTATATATATATAATTATATTTAAAATATATATATATATGCATATTTTTTTATGTATATATATAAATTTATAATTTTTATACACAGAACACACACCACACACAAAACAACACACACACAAAACCCCCACACAACACACACACCCCACACACACACCCCACACCAACCACACCCTATATATATATATATATATTATATATATATTAATATATATATTATATATTTAATATATATAATATATAGGTCGCGGTAGCCGAGTGGTTAGAGGATTTGGACTCAAGACTGGCAAAGACGGCAATCTGAGTTTGAGGGTTCGAGTCACCGGCCCGGGGCGTTTTTTTTCCCTTGGGCCAAGGAACTTTTACTTCGATTGCCTACCTAGCTATTGGGAAGGCAAGCCAGCCCAAGTCCCGTGCTGGACCCAAGCCCGGATAAAATAGAGAGAATGAAATTTCCTAAAAAAGGTAACCCGACACTCTCCGTGGAAAGTAACTGGGACCCTACCACGTACTCCCCCTCCAAGAGCATCAAAACATGAAAAACTACAATTAAGTATCATGCTGTGACCACGGCGGCTCAAAAAATGAACCTACCGTTAAAAAAAAAAAAAAAAAAAAAAAAAAAAAAAAAATATATATATATATATATAAAATATATAAATTTTTTTGTTTTTTTTTTTTTTTTTTTTTTAACGGTAGGTTCATTTTTTGAGCCGCCGTGGTCAAGCATGATTACTTAATTGTAGTTTTTCATGTTGTGATGCTCTTGGAGTTGAGTAGGGTGGTAGGGTCCCCCAGTTACTTTTCCAGGGGAGAGTGTCGGTGTTACCTTTTTTAGGTAATCATTCTCTCTATTTTACCCGGGGCCCTTGGGTTCCAGCACTGGACTTGGGCTGGCTTGCCTTCCCAATAGCTAGGTAGGCAATCGAAGTGAAGTTCCTTCCCCCAAGGGAACAACGCGCCGGCCGGTGACTCGAACCCTCGAACTCAGATTGCCGTCGTGCCAGTCTTTGAGTCCGATCCTCTAACCACTCGGCTACCGCGAACCTATATATATATATTATATATATATATTATATATATTTATATATATATTAAATTATATTTTATATATGTGTGTTTTGGTGGTGTGTGTGTGGGGTGTGTGTGGGGTGTGTGTGGTGTGTGTGTGTGTGTGTGTGTGTGTGTTGTGTCTGTGTATATAATAATAAATTTTATTAAAAACATAAATATAATATGCATATATTATATATAATATATAATTTTATATATATATAAAATATATATATATTATATATAATATATATATATTTTACCTTTTCTCTTCCCATCATCACTCACCCCTCTTCTCCTCTCCCCCTCTCTCTCTTTTCTCTCCCCTCTCTCTCTCTCTCTCTCTCTCTCTCTCTCTCTCGGGAAATACCGATACTTCCAATACATCATTCTAATGACTGATAGTATGTAATGCTTTTTTCATACTTTTCGTATTATTCGTTCATCTTTAAAAAATAACATTTGTTGTGTTGTTATGTGTGTGTGTGTGTGTGGTGTGTGTGTATAAAATTTGTGTGTGTGTAAGAGTGTGTGTGGGGTGTGTGTATAAGGCAAAACATATTTAAATTTACAGACAAAACACACACCACACAAAACACACAACACACACACCCCACACACACACACACAACACACACACCAAAATATATATATATATATAAAATTATATATATGTATATATATATATTTTATATATATATATATGTGGGGTGTGTGTGTGTGTGTGTGTATGTTGTGTTGTGTGTGTGTGTTTGTGTGGTGTGTGTGTGGTGGGGTGTGTTGTGTTGTGTGTGTTTTTGTGTGTGTGGGGGTGTGTGTGTGTGTTTGTGTGTTTTTGTGTGTGCGTGTGCGTGTGTATTCAAATATATATATATATATATATATATATTATAATAAAATATATATATATATTTTAAAATATATTATATATATATATTATTTTATATATAATTAATATAATATTTTATAATAACCCCCAAATTTTTTTACATTTTACAAACCACCACCACACACACACACACACCACCAACAAAACCCCACCACACACACACACAAAAACACACACCCACAAAAACATATATATATATATATATATATATATATATTATAATAAAATATATATATATATATAGGGTGCGTGGGGTGTGTTGTCTGGTGTGTGTTGTGTGGTGTGTGTATGTGTGTGCGTGGTGTGTTTTGTATGTGTTGTGGTTTGTGTGTTGTGTGTGTGTGTGTGGTGTGGGGTGTGGTGTGTTTTGGTGTTTTGTTGTGTGGGTGTGTGTTGTGTGTGTGTGTGTGTGTGTGCGGTGTGTGCTTGTATGTGTGTGGTGTGTGGTGTGGGTGGTGTGTGGTGTGTGTGTGTGTGTGGTGTGTGGGTGTGTGGGGTGTGTGTGTGTGTGTGTTGTGTGTGGGGTGTGTGTTTTTTTTGCGTGTGTTTAATCTTTCAAAAAAAACGTGAATCGATTATTGACCCCGGGTGCCGATGGGGACTATCCAAGAGATCCATGACTCGGCAAAGCTTCGAAAGGGTCAATAAATTGGCTAAACGGGGTTTCGATATTGCCCCCGGAGTGCCGATTGACTACCCAAAGAGATCCATGACTCGGCAAAGCTTTCGAAAGGGTCAATAATGGCTAAACGTTCCACGAATAGCAAGGATATCGTATAAATGCTTGAATAAAAAGGACCCAAAAACCATCTGGAGTTGAAAGGATTTCATTAAATGGCTGGAGAAAGGGGAAATACAAAATTTTTTGGGGATTAAATTCAAGTCTGCGGGGTTCCCTTAGCTCGTAGATACTCACATTTGTTCCTATTTTATCAAATTTTGTTGCGAACACCGCGTATGTGAGTGTTAACAGCACATGTAATTTTCATTCAAGTTTTTTATAATTAGGATAAAAAAAAAAAAAAATTTTGAATTTCTTAGGGATTAGAAATGACTTTTTAGAATAAAAGAACGCTTGATTTTATCAAATTTATCTGTGTCTGTTCAGTCGGTATCTGCCTACCTACTAAATTATCATAAATAACGGTATGCTCATCTTTGAGCAGCCGTGGGACCTTTTCCATCACCCTTTTTCGCCACTAAACTCGATCTTGCACTTTTCCTTCTACTTGTACCATCGACAGCCCGCAAAAATCTTTGATGTTGTCGCTCAGTCTTGTCTTCGGTTTGCCTCTTCCTCTGTTTTCCTATCACCATCCCTGTCAGCAAGTCTTTCTCAATACTTTTACTTCTCATCACTTGACCAATAAAATTTAGTTTCCTTTTTTGTTTCAAGATGTCCAAAACAGCTGGTCTTTACAATTTACTTTTCTCAGCACTTCCTCGTTTGTTTTCTTCTCCGTCCATTTAATACGTAGTAATTTGTCTGTAACACCACATTTCAAAACTATTGACCTTTTTTCCTTGTCTATCTTTCTTCAGCACCCAACCTCAAAAACCTTATGACGCAATTGGGAAACTAATAAGTTCAATAACCTCATTTTTTTGTCCGTAAGGTAATGTTTTCGGTCTTTCTAGATGTAATAAATAATACTGTGTGTATATATACGTATGTGTTATTTACATACATACATATATGTGTGTGGTGTGTTTTGTGGGGTGTGAGTGGTGAGTAAATTTGAGTGAGTGAGTGAGGGGAGTGAGTGAGTGAAGATGAGTATGTGTGTGTGTGTGTGTGCTTGTGTGTGTATATATGTATATATACATGTGTTGTGTGTAAAAAAAGGCTATGATTCCTTTAGTACAATGTGAACAGGGGGTAATTATACTGGTTACGGCGTAACTCTTTTTGGGAGTCGTTAAAAAAACAACCACAGTATGAACTCACAAGACAATATCTATAAATGTGGGTAATGGGCGGTATGCTGGGACATGGGTCAGGTCAGCTAACCCGGCTAAGCCGACCTTCCCCGGCCGTCCAGCTCTGGTCCACGAAATTGAGGGTAAAAAATGAGATCAGATATAATTGTCATCTATGCCTTCACTGAGGTTTCCAAAACACATCATCCAACTAATAAAAGCCATGTGTGACCACAACAAGCAACTGTGGGAACCACTTGGTGGGTTAACAGAATGGTTCAAAGTCAACCAAGGGGGTGGGGACAAGGTTGTATTCTGTCTCTGCACCTTTTTTAGTATATATTTCTGAAGCAAATTGTAAGTGATGCTTTGGAGAATATTTAAGGAACTGTAGATGTTCGAGGATACAAAATATCAAATCTAAGATACGCGATGACATGGTTTTAATTGCCAGCAGTATCATTGAACTACCACAACTGTTTAGATAGAGTTAGAGAAAGGCCAGCGAGAGGCTGGGGTTTTTTTTCTTAATGGGCCAAGAAAAAAATAGGATCCCTGAAAAATTCAAGAAAACCGACAGTAAACAATGGGTGAGGGATGTTACAATTAATGGAGTGGGTTTTAAAAATGTGATAGAGTTTTTACTTATCTTGAAGCTTTTTTTTTTAACTTTATACATATGATGATTCCACCGAAGATAAATAAAAAGATTTTTCCTTGCCAAAAATGCCACAGTTGCTCTCAATAGCATCTGGAAAAAACCGAAGCATTTCCTTACAGACAAAACTGAGGTTACTGAAAAATCATAGTTTTCCCAATTGCGTCATATGGTTCTGAGTGGGTTTGGGGGCCCGAAAGATAGACAAGAAAAAGGTCAATAGTTTTGAAATGTTTGGGGTTTTCAAACGAATACTACGTATTAAAAAGGAGGGAGAAGAAACAAATGATGAAGTTGCTGGAAAACAGTAAATTGTAAAGACCGGCTGTTTGACATCTTGAACAAAAAAGGAAACTAAAGTTTATTGGTCATGTGATGAGAAATAAAAAAATATTGAGAAAGACTTGCTGAAAAGGGAAAGGTGATAGGAAAAAAGAGGAAGAGGGCAAACCAAGACAAGACTGGGGCGACAACATTTAAGATGTTTGGCGGGCTGTCGATGGTACAAGTTTGAAAGAAAGCGCAAGATCGAGTTGAGTGGTGAAGGATGGTGGAGAGGTCCACGGCTGCTCAAACATGAGCATACCGTTATTGGGTGAGGGCTCGCTGGTGAAATTTCCTATTTGGGAAACTTGGATCTACGTGGAAAACCCGCCACATGGTCCACTGGTAACAGAAAAAGAAATTATGCATATGCTATAATGCTCGGCCACCTACTGGGCCTCGCCCTCGAGACGGCTTTGATTTGCCTCAAGGGTGACCTAATTTGGCTGGTCGTCTCGTGCTCGTGTGCGTTTGTCCTGGTTCTTCGTGGCTGCTCGTCCCTGTCGTCCTCATCCTCCTAGTCCTCGGTGGTAATCTGTCCTCCTCGATGTTTCACACGTCCTCGAAAGTCTCCCCACAGGTTCCTCCTTACTTCAGAATCGCCCTTAGACTTCCTCATAGTCCTCGTCCAGGCCTTGGAATTTCGATCTGAGGTCAAAAGAATAGTGTGAGAGCGTCCATTTGCTGTCATTTAAACACTTTTTACCCCAAAAAAACAACGGCCCTTAACACATTTATGGACGAAGAAGGAAGGGAAAAAATAAAAAGAAAGGGGGACCCAAACATGTACTTAATTGTTTGTTTTTTTTTAAATCATGTCTTCGGGAACGGTCAAGCAGTTTTTTTTCTTCCTTGGAGGTTGGGGTTCGTGCTGCGAGCCAGAAGGACGCAGCGCCCCCCCCTGCCACCAGTTTGTGGAAAGGCTTTACGTACCTAGTACAGTGGGCTGACAGGGATTCAAAACACACGTAAAGGGGTGAACACATGCTACGACGACCCTACGATTTTGTCTAAAGGATAAAAAAACGCCCGTGGAGGTTCACAGCGTCGGTCACCCGCCCGAGGAGAGGCTTAGGCCGACCTTACCGCGCTGCGCGTTGGACACGATCTGAAGGGGTCAAACGAGATCAGATATAATTGTTATCTACCCTTGCTGAGTGAAAAGGTTCCTATATGGGATTTGGATCCACGTGGAAAACAGCCACGTGGTCCACTGGTAACAGAAATAACTTTTTGCATATGCTATTTTGTGTGTGTGTGTGAGTGTTTTGTGTGTGGGGTGTGTTTTGTGTGTGTTGTGATTGTGGGGTGTCTGTTGGTTGTGTGTTGTGTGTGTGTTTTGTGTGTGGTGTGGGGTGGTGTGTGTGTGTGTGAGTGTGTTTGTGTGTGTGTGTATGGGATGTATATATATGTACTCTATTTTTAAAACACACACACACACACACACACAAAACAACACACCCAACACAAAACAAAAACACACACACACACACACATATTATTATATATATATTATATATTTTATATATATATATTTTATATATATATTTTGTGTGTTTTGTGTGTGCGTGTGTGTTGGTGTGGGGTTTTGTTTTGTGTGTATTTTATATATAACAAGTTTTGAGTGTGTGTGTATGTGTGTTGCGTGTTGTGCGTGTGTGTGTGTGTAAATTTTACACACACACACACACACACACACACACCCCCACCCCACACACACCACCACACACAACACACACACACACCACACACACAACACCCCCACCAAAATGTATATAAAATATATATAAAAATATTTTATATTATATATATATAATATATTTTATAAAATATATTATATATATATATAAAGAAGAGAGAGTCATATTCCATATTCTATTTAAAAATACAACGCTACCGTAGCTCTTACTGCAATCAATGAAAAAAAGCCACACTACCGGGCAGTTCATCAGCGATTTATGCCAATAAACTGCTGTAATTCTCTGGCTGTGCGAAACCGACAGTCACTCGGCTCATCAGTGCTGCCGGTGCAATTGGTGCTGCTCTCCAATATGTTCACTAATGGAAACTCGTTTTAGCACAATCGGGAAGTGTTTTTGATTATTGCATCAAATTTTAGTGGGAGCTTAAAATAGTTTTTTCCGAAAAACGGTAATGCTGTTGATTTGCTACATAACTCTGGAGATTTTGTAGTTTTTTTCGTATAGTTTCATGAAAAAAAATATTGACTGTGCATTCTTAATTATGCATAGATAGATAGATATATGTAGATATAAACTTTTAACTATTACCTTGTTGGAGATTCATTAGAATTTAATGCATAAAATTCTCTCTCTGTAGTATCGCTCCCTGTCTGTCTTTCTACCCCCCCCCCACCAACCTCCTCTCTCCTCTCTCTTCTCTTCTCTCTCTCTCTCTCTCTCTCTCTCTCTCTCTCTCTCTCTCTTACTTACTCGGCTTGTACCAGGAATTGAAAGCAGGAGATTGAATTATTAAATATTTTTGTGAAAAAAAACATTTTTAAAAGAACAGTAAAAAAAAAACGTCTTTTTCTTGTTCTACGAAAACTAGAAATTCATAAAATCGCTGATAATAGATTTTAGGTGATGGAGGTCAGGAAAAAAATCTATAATAGAAAAACATTTAATTTCTAAAAAAAAACGTAAATGACAGAATATTTGCATGGATAAAAGAAACCTGGGCAACAAAAAAACTGTGCCAGTTCCATTCTCTTAAAATTTTAAGGAAAAAAGACTTTAAATACCCTTGTTTCTGAATATTGGGAATAATCAAGTAAATATGTAGCAAAACAAGACGGAAAGCAATTCATTAGGTCGATTTATTATAGTATAATTATCATGTTCTCGGCAGTTTATATATAAAAATCTCTCCTTTTCCTTTACCCTTTAAAAATATTTGATATTAAAACACTATTGTTGTCTTTTATAAAAATATGTTTAATAATTAATTTTTGAGGAATTCTCTATAAAATTTTATATTACGGACCTTGAATTCTAAAGGAGAGAGAGAAAAAAGAGAGAGAGAGAGAAAGAGAGAGAGAGGATAGAGAGAGAGAGAGAAATAAAAACATTTTACCTCTTTGACAGTGACTCGAACCCGCCTCAGAAAAGCGTTTGGAGAATTAGGGAAGTTTATAAGTCTTATGAAAGTATGTTATTGTATATCCCACCTTACATAAGGAACAAAAGGAGTTCAAATAAAAACAATTTAAAAGATATAGAGGATAAATCTCGGGATTTTTAAAGTTTTCTTGACACGAGGTGAAAATAA